>NW_026453821.1:0-44446 GCF_943734755.1 Anopheles moucheti | reverse complement strand
ACGAACTTTGTACTTTGCTATGAAGTTCTACCAGGAATGAGTTTTCATGCAAAAACTGTCTATTTCAACTAACTTTGTCCATCCAAAACGAACTTTGTACTTTGCTATGAAGTTCCACCAGGAATGAGTTTTCATGCAAAAACTGTCTATTTCAACTAAATTGATCCATCCAAAACGAACTTTGTACTTTGCTATGAAGTTCCACCAGGAATGAGTTTTCATGCAAGAACTGTCTATTTCAACTAAATTGGTGCATCCGATACGAACTTTGTACTTTGCTATGAAGTTCCACCAGGAATGAGTTTTTCATGCAAAAACTGTCTATTTCAACTAACTTTGTCCATCCAAAACGAACTTTGTACTTTGCTATGAAGTTCCACCAGGAATGAGTTTTCATGCAAAAACTGTCTATTTTAACTAAATTGATCCATCCAAAACGAACTTTGTACTTTGCTATGAAGTTCCACCAGGAATGAGTTTTCATGCAAAAACTGTCTATTTCAACTAACTTTGTCCATCCAAAACGAACTTTGTACTTTGCTATGAAGTTCCACCAGGAATGAGTTTTCATGCAAAAACTGTCTATTTCAACTAACTTTGTCCATCCAAAACGAACTTTGTACTTTGCTATGAAGTTCCACCAGGAATGAGTTTTCATGCAAAAACTGTCTATTTTAACTAAATTGATCCATCCAAAACGAACTTTGTACTTTGCTATGAAGTTCCACCAGGAATGAGTTTTCATGCAAAAACTGTCTATTTCAACTAACTTTGTCCATCCAAAACGAACTTTGTACTTTGCTATGAAGTTCCACCAGGAATGAGTTTTCATGCAAGAACTGTCTATTTCAACTAAATTGGTGCATCCGATACGAACTTTGTTCTTTGCTATGAAGTTCCACCAGGAATGAGTTTACATGCAAAACCTGTCTATTTCAACTAAATTGATCCATCCAAAACGAACTTTGTACTTTGCTATGAAGTTCTACAGGAATGAGTTTTCATGCAAAAAACTGTCTATTTCAACTAAATTGATCCATCCAAAACGAACTTTGTACTTTGCTATGAAGTTCTACCAGGAATGAGTTTTCATGCAAGAACTGTCTATTTCAACTAACTTTGTCCTTCCAAAACGAACTTTGTACTTTGCTATGAAGTTCCACCAGGAATGAGTTTTCATGCAAAAAACTGTCTATTTCAACTAACTTTGTCCATCCAAAACGAACTTTGTACTTTGCTATGAAGTTCCACAGGAATGAGTTTTCATGCAAGAACTGTCTATTTCAACTAACTTTGTCCATCCAAAACGAACTTTGTACTTTGCTATGAAGTTCCACCAGGAATGAGTTTTTATGCAAAAACTGTCTATTTTAACTAAATTGATCCATCCAAAACGAACTTTGTACTTTGCTATGAAGTTCCACCAGGAATGAGTTTTCATGCAAAAACTGTCTATTTCAACTAAATTGATCCATCCAAAACGAACTTTGTACTTTGCTATGAAGTTCCACCAGGAATGAGTTTTCATGCAAGAACTGTCTATTTCAACTAACTTTGTCCATCCAAAACGAACTTTGTACTTTGCTATGAAGTTCCACCAGGAATGAGTTTTTATGCAAAAACTGTCTATTTCAACTAACTTTGTCCATCCAAAACGAACTTTGTACTTTGCTATGAAGTTCCACCAGGAATGAGTTTTCATGCAAAAACTGTCTATTTCAACTAACTTTGTCCATCCAAAACGAACTTTGTACTTTGCTATGAAGTTCCACCAGGAATGAGTTTTCATGCAAAAACTGTCTATTTTAACTAAATTGATCCATCCAAAACGAACTTTGTACTTTGCTATGAAGTTCCACCAGGAATGAGTTTTCATGCAAGAACTGTCTATTTTAACTAAATTGATCCATCCAAAACGAACTTTGTACTTTGCTATGAAGTTCCACCAGGAATGAGTTTTTATGCAAAAACTGTCTATTTCAACTAACTTTGTCCATCCAAAACGAACTTTGTACTTTGCTATGAAGTTCCACCAGGAATGAGTTTTCATGCAAAAACTGTCTATTTCAACTAACTTTGTCCATCCAAAACGAACTTTGTACTTTGCTATGAAGTTCCACCAGGAATGAGTTTTCATGCAAAAACTGTCTATTTTAACTAAATTGATCCATCCAAAACGAACTTTGTACTTTGCTATGAAGTTCCACCAGGAATGAGTTTTCATGCAAGAACTGTCTATTTTAACTAAATTGATCCATCCAAAACGAACTTTGTACTTTGCTATGAAGTTCCACCAGGAATGAGTTTTCATGCAAGAACTGTCTATTTCAACTAAATTGATCCATCCAAAACGAACTTTGTACTTTGCTATGAAGTTCCACCAGGAATGAGTTTTCATGCAAGAACTGTCTATTTCAACTAAATTGATCCATCCAAAACGAACTTTGTACTTTGCTATGAAGTTCCACCAGGAATGAGTTTTCATGCAAGAACTGTCTATTTTAACTTAATTGATCCATCCAAAACGAACTTTGTACTTTGCTATGAAGTTCCACCAGGAATGAGTTTTCATGCAAGAACTGTCTATTTCAACTAAATTGATCCATCCAAAACGAACTTTGTACTTTGCTATGAAGTACCACCAGGAATGAGGTTTCATGCAAAAACTGTCTATTTTAACTAAATTGATCCATCCAAAACGAACTTTGTACTTTGCTATGAAGTTCCACCAGGAATGAGTTTTCATGCAAGAACTGTCTATTTCAACTAAATTGATCCATCCAAAACGAACTTTGTACTTTGCTATGAAGTTCCACCAGGAATGAGTTTTCATGCAAAAACTGTCTATTTCAACTAACTTTGTCCATCCAAAACGAACTTTGTACTTTGCTATGAAGTTCCACCAGGAATGAGTTTTCATGCAAAAACTGTCTATTTCAACTAAATTGATCCATCCAAAACGAACTTTGTACTTTGCTATGAAGTTCCACCAGGAATGAGTTTACATGCAAAAACTGTCTATTTTAACTAAATTGATCCATCCAAAACGAACTTTGTACTTTGCTATGAAGTTCCACCAGGAATGAGTTTTCATGCAAAAACTGTCTATTTCAACTAACTTTGTCCATCCAAAACGAACTTTGTACTTTGCTATGAAGTTCCACCAGGAATGAGTTTTCATGCAAAAACTGTCTATTTCAACTAAATTGATCCATCCAAAACGAACTTTGTACTTTGCTATGAAGTTCCACCTGGAATGAGTTTTCATGCAAAAACTGTCTATTTCAACTAACTTTGTCCATCCAAAACGAACTTTGTACTTTACTATGAAGTTCCACCAGGAATGAGTTTTCATACAAAAACTGTCTATTTCAACTTAATTCGTCCATCCAAAACGAACTTTGTACTTTGCTATGAAGTTCCACCAGGAATGAGTTTTTATGCAAAAACTGTCTATTTCAACTAACTTTGTCCATCCAAAACGAACTTTGTACTTTGCTATGAAGTTCCACCAGGAATGAGTTTTCATGCAAAAACTGTCTATTTCAACTAACTTTGTCCATCCAAAACGAACTTTGTACTTTGCTATGAAGTTCCACCAGGAATGAGTTTTCATGCAAAAACTGTCTATTTCAACTAACTTTGTCCATCCAAAACGAACTTTGTACTTTGCTATGAAGTTCCACCAGGAATGAGTTTTCATGCAAAAACTGTCTATTTCAACTAACTTTGTCCATCCAAAACGAACTTTGTACTTTGCTATGAAGTTCCACCAGGAATGAGTTTTCATGCAAAAACTGTCTATTTCAACTAAATTGATCCATCCAAAACGAACTTTGTACTTTGCTATGAAGTTCCACCAGGAATGAGTTTTCATGCAAGAACTGTCTATTTCAACTAAATTGATCCATCCAAAACGAACTTTGTACTTTGCTATGAAGTTCCACCAGGAATGAGTTTTCATGCAAAAACTGTCTATTTCAACTAACTTTGTCTATCCAAAACGAACTTTGTACTTTGCTATGAAGTTCCACCAGGAATGAGTTTTCATACAAAAACTGTCTATTTCAACTTAATTCGTCCATCCAAAACGAACTTTGTACTTTGCTATGAAGTTCCACCAGGAATGAGTTTTTATGCAAAAACTGTCTATTTCAACTAACTTTGTCCATCTAAAACGAACTTTGTACTTTGCTATGAAGTTCCACCAGGAATGAGTTTTCATGCAAAAATTATCTATTTCAACTAACTTTGTCCATCCAAAACGAACTTTGTACTTTGCTATGAACTTCCACCAGGAATGAGTTTTCATACAAAAACTGTCTATTTCAACTTAATTCGTCCTTCCAAAACGAACTTTGTACTTTGCTATGAAGTTCCACCAGGAATGAGTTTTCATGCAAAAACTGTCTATTTCAACTAACTTTGTCCATCCAAAACGAACTTTGTACTTTGCTATGAAGTTCCACCAGGAATGAGTTTTCATACAAAAACTGTCTATTTCAACTAAATTGATCCATCCAAAACGAACTTTGTACTTTGCTATGAAGTTCCACCAGGAATGAGTTTTCATGCAAGAACTGTCTATTTCAACTAAATTGATCCATCCAAAACGAACTTTGTACTTTGCTATGAAGTTCCACCAGGAATGAGTTTTCATGCAAAAACTGTCTATTTCAACTAACTTTGTCCATCCAAAACGAACTTTGTACTTTGCTATGAAGTTCCACCAGGAATGAGTTTTCATGCAAAAACTGTCTATTTCAACTAAATTGATCCATCCAAAACGAACTTTGTACTTTGCTATGAAGTTCCACCAGGAATGAGTTTTCATGCAAGAACTGTCTATTTCAACTAAATTGATCCATCCAAAACGAACTTTGTACTTTGCTATGAAGTTCCACCAGGAATGAGTTTTCATGCAAAAACTGTCTATTTCAACTAACTTTGTCTATCCAAAACGAACTTTGTACTTTGCTATGAAGTTCCACCAGGAATGAGTTTTCATACAAAAACTGTCTATTTCAACTTAATTCGTCCATCCAAAACGAACTTTGTACTTTGCTATGAAGTTCCACCAGGAATGAGTTTTTATGCAAAAACTGTCTATTTCAACTAACTTTGTCCATCTAAAACGAACTTTGTACTTTGCTATGAAGTTCCACCAGGAATGAGTTTTCATGCAAAAACTGTCTATTTCAACTAACTTTGTCCATCTAAAACGAACTTTGTACTTTGCTATGAAGTTCCACCAGGAATGAGTTTTCATGCAAAAACTGTCTATTTCAACTAAATTGATCCATCCAAAACGAACTTTGTACTTTGCTATGAAGTTCCACCAGGAATGAGTTTTCATGCAAAAACTGTCTATTTCAACTAACTTTGTCCATCTAAAACGAACTTTGTACTTTGCTATGAAGTTCCACCAGGAATGAGTTTTCATGCAAAAACTGTCTATTTCAACTAAATTGATCCATCCAAAACGAACTTTGTACTTTGCTATGAAGTTCCACCAGGAATGAGTTTTCATGCAAAAACTGTCTATTTCAACTAACTTTGTCCATCCAAAACGAACTTTGTACTTTGCTATGAAGTTCCACCAGGAATGAGTTTTCATGCAAAAACTGTCTATTTCAACTAAATTGATCCATCCAAAACGAACTTTGTACTTTGCTATGAAGTTCCACCAGGAATGAGTTTTCATGCAAAAACTGTCTATTTCAACTAAATTGATCCATCCAAAACGAACTTTGTACTTTGCTATGAAGTTCCACCAGGAATGAGTTTTCATACAAAAACTGTCTATTTCAACTAACTTTGTCCATCTAAAACGAACTTTGTACTTTGCTATGAAGTTCCACCAGGAATGAGTTTTCATACAAAAACTGTCTATTTCAACTTAATTCGTCCATCCAAAACGAACTTTGTACTTTGCTATGAAGTTCCACCAGGAATGAGTTTTCATGCAAAAACTGTCTATTTCAACTAACTTTGTCCATCCAAAACGAACTTTGTACTTTGCTATGAAGTTCCACCAGGAATGAGTTTTCATACAAAAACTGTCTATTTCAACTAAATTGATCCATCCAAAACGAACTTTGTACTTTGCTATGAAGTTCCACCAGGAATGAGTTTTTATGCAAAAACTGTCTATTTCAACTAACTTTGTCCATCCAAAACGAACTTTGTACTTTGCTATGAAGTTCCACCAGGAATGAGTTTTCATGCAAAAACTGTCTATTTCAACTAACTTTGTCCATCTAAAACGAACTTTGTACTTTGCTATGAAGTTCCACCAGGAATGAGTTTTCATGCAAAAACTGTCTATTTCAACTAAATTGATCCATCCAAAACGAACTTTGTACTTTGCTATGAAGTTCCACCAGGAATGAGTTTTCATGCAAAAACTGTCTATTTCAACTAACTTTGTCTATCCAAAACGAACTTTGTACTTTGCTATGAAGTTCCACCAGGAATGAGTTTTCATACAAAAACTGTCTATTTCAACTTAATTCGTCCATCCAAAACGAACTTTGTACTTTGCTATGAAGTTCCACCAGGAATGAGTTTTTATGCAAAAACTGTCTATTTCAACTAACTTTGTCCATCCAAAACGAACTTTGTACTTTGCTATGAAGTTCCACCAGGAATGAGTTTTCATGCAAAAACTGTCTATTTCAACTAACTTTGTCCATCCAAAACGAACTTTGTACTTTGCTATGAAGTTCCACCAGGAATGAGTTTTCATACAAAAACTGTCTATTTCAACTAAATTGATCCATCCAAAACGAACTTTGTACTTTGCTATGAAGTTCCACCAGGAATGAGTTTTTATGCAAAAACTGTCTATTTCAACTAACTTTGTCCATCGAAAACGAACTTTGTACTTTGCTATGAAGTTCCACCAGGAATGAGTTTTCATGCAAAAACTGTCTATTTCAACTAACTTTGTCCATCTAAAACGAACTTTGTACTTTGCTATGAAGTTCCACCAGGAATGAGTTTTCATGCAAAAACTGTCTATTTCAACTAAATTGATCCATCCAAAACGAACTTTGTACTTTGCTATGAAGTTCCACCAGGAATGAGTTTTTATGCAAAAACTGTCTATTTCAACTAACTTTGTCTATCCAAAACGAACTTTGTACTTTGCTATGAAGTTCCACCAGGAATGAGTTTTCATACAAAAACTGTCTATTTCAACTTAATTCGTCCATCCAAAACGAACTTTGTACTTTGCTATGAAGTTCCACCAGGAATGAGTTTTTATGCAAAAACTGTCTATTTCAACTAACTTTGTCCATCCAAAACGAACTTTGTACTTTGCTATGAAGTTCCACCAGGAATGAGTTTTCATACAAAAACTGTCTATTTCAACTAAATTGATCCATCCAAAACGAACTTTGTACTTTGCTATGAAGTTCCACCAGGAATGAGTTTTTATGCAAAAACTGTCTATTTCAACTAACTTTGTCCATCCAAAACGAACTTTGTACTTTGCTATGAAGTTCCACCAGGAATGAGTTTTCATGCAAAAACTGTCTATTTCAACTAACTTTGTCCATCTGATTCGAACTTTGTACTTTGCTATGAAGTTCCACCAGGAATGAGTTTTCATGCAAAAACTGTCTATTTCAACTAACTTTGTCCATCCAAAACGAACTTTGTACTTTGCTATGAAGTTCCACCAGGAATGAGTTTTCATGCAAAAACTGTCTATTTCACCTAACTTTGTCCATCCAAAACGAACTTTGTACTTTGCTATGAAGTTCCACCAGGAATGAGTTTTTATGCAAAAACTGTCTATTTCAACTAACTTTGTCCATCCAAAACGAACTTTGTACTTTGCTATGAAGTTCCACCAGGAATGAGTTTTCATTCAAAAACTGTCTATTTCAACTAAATTGATCCATCCGAAACGAATTTTGTACTTTGCTATGAAGTTCCACCAGGAATGAGTTTTCATGCAAAAACTGTCTATTTCAACTAACTTTGTCCATCCAAAACGAACTTTGTACTTTGCTATGAAGTTTCACCAGGAATGAGTTTTCATGCAAGAACTGTCTATTTCAACTAAATTGATCCATCCGAAACGAATTTTGTACTTTGCTATGAAGTTCCACCAGGAATGAGTTTTCATGCAAAAACTGTCTATTTCAACTAAATTCGTCCATCCGATACGAACTTTGTACTTTGCTATGAAGTTCCACCAGGAATGAGTTTTCATGCAAAAACTGTCTATTTCAACTAAATTCGTCCATCCGATACGAACTTTGTACTTTGCTATGAAGTTCTACCAGGAATGAGTTTTCATGCAAGAACTGTCTATTTAAACTAAATTGATCCATCCAAAACGAACTTTGTACTTTGCTATGAAGTTCCACCAGGAATGAGTTTTTATGCAAAAACTGTCTATTTCAACTAACTTTGTCCATCCAAAACGAACTTTGTACTTTGCTATGAAGTTCCACCAGGAATGAGTTTTTATGCAAAAACTGTCTATTTCAACTAACTTTGTCCATCCAAAACGAACTTTGTACTTTGCTATGAAGTTCCACCAGGAATGAGTTTTCATGCAAGAACTGTCTATTTCAACTAAATTGATCCATCCGAAACGAATTTTGTACTTTGCTATGAAGTTCCACCAGGAATGAGTTTTCATGCAAAAACTGTCTATTTCAACTAAATTCGTCCATCCGATACGAACTTTGTACTTTGCTATGTAGTTCTACCAGGAATGTGTTACCATGCAAAAACTGTCTATTTCAACTAACTTTGTCCATCCAAAACGAACTTTGTACTTTGCTATGAAGTTCCACCAGGAATGAGTTTTCATGCAAAAACTGTCTATTTCAACTAACTTTGTCCATCCGAAACGAATTTTGTACTTTGCTATGAAGTTCCACCAGGAATGAGTTTTCATGCAAAAACTGTCTATTTCAACTAAATTCGTCCATCCGATACGAACTTTGTACTTTGCTATGTAGTTCTACCAGGAATGTGTTACCATGCAAAAACTGTCTATTTCAACTAACTTTGTCCATCCAAAACGAACTTTGTACTTTGCTATGAAGTTCCACCAGGAATGAGTTTTCATGCAAAAACTGTCTATTTCAACTAACTTTGTCCATCCAAAACGAACTTTGTACTTTGCTATGAAGTTCCACCAGGAATGAGTTTTCATGCAAAAACTGTCTATTTCAACTAAATTGATCCATCCAAAACGAACTTTGTACTTTGCTATGAAGTTCCACCAGGAATGAGTTTTCATGCAAAAACTGTCTATTTCAACTAAATTCATCCATCCAAAACGAACTTTGTACTTTGCTATGAAGTTCCACCAGGAATGAGTTTTCATGCAAAAACTGTCTATTTCAACTAACTTTGTCCATCCAAAACGAACTTTGTACTTTGCTATGAAGTTCCACCAGGAATGAGTTTTTATGCAAAAACTGTCTATTTCAACTAACTTTGTCCATCCAAAACGAACTTTGTACTTTGCTATGAAGTTCCACCAGGAATGAGTTTTCATGCAAAAACTGTCTATTTCAACTAACTTTGTCCATCCAAAACGAACTTTGTACTTTGCTATGAAGTTCCACCAGGAATGAGTTTTTATGCAAAAACTGTCTATTTCAACTAACTTTGTCCATCCAAAACGAACTTTGTACTTTGCTATGAAGTTCCACCAGGAATGAGTTTTCATGCAAAAACTGTCTATTTCAACTAAATTGATCCATCCGAAACGAATTTTGTACTTTGCTATGAAGTTCCACCAGGAATGAGTTTTCATGCAAAAACTGTCTATTTCAACTAAATTCGTCCATCCGATACGAACTTTGTACTTTGCTATGAAGTTCTACCAGGAATGAGTTTTCATGCAAAAACTGTCTATTTCAACTAAATTGATCCATCCAAAACGAACTTTGTACTTTGCTATGAAGTTCCACCAGGAATGAGTTTTCATGCAAAAACTGTCTATTTCAACTAAATTGATCCATCCAAAACGAACTTTGTACTTTGCTATGAAGTTCCACCAGGAATGAGTTTTCATGCAAAAACTGTCTATTTGAACTAAATTCATCCATCCAAAACGAACTTTGTACTTTGCTATGAAGTTCCACCAGGAATAAGTTTTCATGCAAAAACTGTCTATTTCAACTAACTTTGTCCATCCAAAACGAACTTTGTACTTTGCTATGAAGTTCCACCAGGAATGAGTTTTCATGCAAAAACTGTCTATTTCAACTAACTTTGTCCATCCAAAACGAACTTTGTACTTTGCTATGAAGTTCCACCAGGAATGAGTTTTCATGCAAAAACTGTCTATTTCAACTAACTTTGTGCATCCAAAACGAACTTTGTACTTTGCTATGAAGCTCCACCAGGAATGAGTTTTCATGCACAAACTGTCTATTTTAACTTAATTGATCCATCCAAAACGAACTTTGTACTTTGCTATGAAGTTCCACCAGGAATGAGTTTTCATGCAAGAACTGTCTATTTCAACTAACTTTGTCCATCCAAAACGAACTTTGTACTTTGCTATGAAGTTCCACCAGGAATGAGTTTTCATGCAAAAACTGTCTTTTTCAACTAACTTTGTCCATCCAAAACGAACTTTGTACTTTGCTATGAAGTTCCACCAGGAATGAGTTTTCATGCAAGAACTGTCTATTTCAACTAACTTTGTCCATCCAAAACGAACTTTGTACTTTGCTATGAAGTTCCACCAGGAATGAGTTTTCATGCAAAAACTGTCTATTTCAACTAACTTTGTCCATCCAAAACGAACTTTGTACTTTGCTATGAAGTTCCACCAGGAATGAGTTTTCATGCAAAAACTGTCTATTTCAACTAACTTTGTCCATCCAAAACGAACTTTGTACTTTGCTATGAAGTTCCACCAGGAATGAGTTTTCATGCAAAAACTGTCTATTTCAACTAAATTCATCCATCCAAAACGAACTTTGTACTTTGCTATGAAGTTCCACCAGGAATGAGTTTTCATGCAAAAACTGTCTATTTCAACTAACTTTGTCCATCCAAAACGAACTTTGTACTTTGCTATGAAGTTCCACCAGGAATGAGTTTTCATGCAAAAACTGTCTATTTCAACTAACTTTGTCCATCCAAAACGAACTTTGTACTTTGCTATGAAGCTCCACCAGGAATGAGTTTTCATGCAAAAACTGTCTATTTTAACTAAATTGATCCATCCAAAACGAACTTTGTACTTTGCTATGAAGTTCCACCAGGAATGAGTTTTCATGCAAGAACTGTTTATTTCAACTAAATTGATCCATCCAAAACGAACTTTGTACTTTGCTATGAAGTTCCACCAGGAATGAGTTTTCATGCAAAAACTGTCTATTTCAACTAACTTTGTGCATCCAAAACGAACTTTGTACTTTGCTATGAAGCTCCACCAGGAATGAGTTTTCATGCACAAACTGTCTATTTTAACTTAATTGATCCATCCAAAACGAACTTTGTACTTTGCTATGAAGTTCCACCAGGAATGAGTTTTCATGCAAAAACTGTCTATTTCAACTAACTTTGTCCATCCAAAACGAACTTTGTACTTTGCTATGAAGTTCCACCAGGAATGAGTTTTCATGCAAAAACTGTCTATTTCAACTAACTTTGTCCATCCAAAACGAACTTTGTACTTTGCTATGAAGCTCCACCAGGAATGAGTTTTCATGCAAAAACTGTCTATTTTAACTAAATTGATCCATCCAAAACGAACTTTGTACTTTGCTATGAAGTTCCACCAGGAATGAGTTTTCATGCAAGAACTGTTTATTTCAACTAAATTGATCCATCCAAAACGAACTTTGTACTTTGCTATGAAGTTCCACCAGGAATGAGTTTTCATGCAAAAACTGTCTATTTCAACTAACTTTGTCCATCCGATTCGAACTTTGTACTTTGCTATGAAGTTCCACCAGGAATGAGTTTTCATGCAAAAATAATCTATTTCAACTAACTTTGTCCATCCAAAACGAACTTTGTACTTTGCTATGAAGTTCCACCAGGAATGAGTTTTCATGCAAGAACTGTTTATTTCAACTAAATTGATCCATCCAAAACGAACTTTGTACTTTGCTATGAAGTTCCACCAGGAATGAGTTTTCATGCAAGAACTGTCTATTTCAACTAAATTGGTGCATCCGATACGAACTTTGTACTTTGCTATGAAGTTCCACCAGGAATGAGTTTTCATGCAAAAACTGTCTATTTCAACTTAATTCGTCCATCCGATACGAACTTTGTACTTTGCTATGAAGTTCTACCAGGAATGAGTTTTTATGCAAAAACTGTCTATTTCAACTAACTTTGTGCATCCAAAACGAACTTTGTACTTTGCTATGAAGTTCCACCAGGAATGAGTTTTCATGCAAGAACTGTTTATTTCAACTAAATTGATCCATCCAAAACGAACTTTGTACTTTGCTATGAAGTTCCACCAGGAATGAGTTTTTATGCAAAAACTGTCTATTTCAACTAACTTTGTCCATCCAAAACGAACTTTGTACTTTGCTATGAAGTTCCACCAGGAATGAGTTTTCATGCAAAAACTGTCTATTTCAACTAAATTGATCCATCCAAAACGAACTTTGTACTTTGCTATGAAGTTCCACCAGGAATGAGTTTTCATGCAAGAACTGTCTATTTCAACCAAATTGATCCATCCGAAACGAACTTTGTACTTTGCTATGAAGTTCCACCAGGAATGAGTTTTTATGCAAAAACTGTCTATTTCAACTAACTTTGTCCATCCAAAACGAACTTTGTACTTTGCTATGAAGTTCCACCAGGAATGAGTTTTCATGCAAAAACTGTCTATTTCAACTAACTTTGTCCATCCAAAACGTACTTTGTACTTTGCTATGAAGTTCCACCAGGAATGAGTTTTTATGCAAAAACTGTCTATTTCAACTAACTTTGTCCATCGAAAACGAACTTTGTACTTTGCTATGAAGTTCCACCAGGAATGAGTTTTCATGCAAAAACTGTCTATTTCAACTAACTTTGTCCATCCAAAACGAACTTTGTACTTTGCTATGAAGTTCCACCAGGAATGAGTTTTCATGCAAAAACTGTCTATTTCAACTAACTTTGTCCATCGAAAACGAACTTTGTACTTTGCTATGAAGTTCCACCAGGAATGAGTTTTCATGCAAAAACTGTCTATTTCAACTAACTTTGTCCATCCAAAACGAACTTTGTACTTTGCTATGAAGTTCCACCAGGAATGAGTTTTCATGCAAAAACTGTCTATTTCAACTAACTTTGTCCATCGAAAACGAACTTTGTACTTTGCTATGAAGTTCCACCAGGAATGAGTTTTCATGCAAAAACTGTCTATTTCAACTAACTTTGTCCATCGAAAACGAACTTTGTACTTTGCTATGAAGTTCCACCAGGAATGAGTTTTCATGCAAAAACTGTCTATTTCAACTAACTTTGTCCATCCAAAACGAACTTTGTACTTTGCTATGAAGTTCCACCAGGAATGAGTTTTCATGCAAGAACTGTTTATTTCAACTAAATTGATCCATCCAAAACGAACTTTGTACTTTGCTATGAAGTTCCACCAGGAATGAGTTTTTATGCAAAAACTGTCTATTTCAACTAACTTTGTCCATCCAAAACGAACTTTGTACTTTGCTATGAAGTTCCACCAGGAATGAGTTTTCATGCAAAAACTGTCTATTTCAACTAACTTTGTCCATCCAAAACGAACTTTGTACTTTGCTATGAAGTTCCACCAGGAATGAGTTTTCATGCAAAAACTGTCTATTTCAACTAACTTTGTCCATCGAAAACGAACTTTGTACTTTGCTATGAAGTTCCACCAGGAATGAGTTTTCATGCAAAAACTGTCTATTTCAACTAAATTGATCCATCCAAAACGAACTTTGTACTTTGCTATGAAGTTCCACCAGGAATGAGTTTTTATGCAAAAACTGTCAATTTCAACTAACTTTGTCCATCCAAAACGAACTTTGTACTTTGCTATGAAGTTCCACCAGGAATGAGTTTTCATGCAAAAACTGTCTATTTCAACGAACTTTGTCCATCCAAAACGAACTTTGTACTTTGCTATGAAGTTCCACCAGGAATGAGTTTTCATGCAAAAACTGTCTATTTCAACTAACTTTGTCCATCGAAAACGAACTTTGTACTTTGCTATGAAGTTCCACCAGGAATGAGTTTTCATGCAAAAACTGTCTATTTCAACTAAATTCGTCCATCCGATACGAACTTTGTACTTTGCTATGAAGTTCTACCAGGAATGAGTTTTCATGCAAGAACTGTCTATTTAAACTAAATTGATCCATCCAAAACGAACTTTGTACTTTGCTATGAAGTTCCACCAGGAATGAGTTTTTATGCAAAAACTGTCTATTTCAACTAACTTTGTCCATCCAAAACGAACTTTGTACTTTGCTTTGAAGTTCCACCAGGAATGAGTTTTCATGCAAAAACTGTCTATTTCAACTAACTTTGTCCATCCAAAACGAACTTTGTACTTTGCTATGAAGTTCCACCAGGAATGAGTTTTCATGCAAAAACTGTCTATTTCAACTAAATTCATCCATCCGAAACGAATTTTGTACTTTGCTATGAAGTTCCACCAGGAATGAGTTTTCATGCAAAAACTGTCTATTTCAACTAACTTTGTCCATCCAAAACGAACTTTGTACTTTGCTATGAAGTTCCACCAGGAATGAGTTTTCATGCAAAAACTGTCTATTTCAACTAACTTTGTCCATCCAAAACGAACTTTGTACTTTGCTATGAAGTTCCACCAGGAATGAGTTTTAATGCAAAAACTGTCTATTTCAACTAACTTTGTCCATCCAAAACGAACTTTGTACTTTGCTATGAAGTTCCACCAGGAATGAGTTTTCATGCAAAAACTGTCTATTTCAACTAACTTTGTCCATCCAAAACGAACTTTGTACTTTGCTATGAAGTTCCACCAGGAATGAGTTTTCATGCAAAAACTGTCTATTTCAACTAAATTCATCCATCCAAAACGAACTTTGTACTTTGCTATGAAGTTCCACCAGGAATGAGTTTTCATGCAAAAACTGTCTATTTCAACTAACTTTGTCCATCCAAAACGAACTTTGTACTTTGCTATGAAGTTCCACCAGGAATGAGTTTTTATGCAAAAACTGTCTATTTCAACTAACTTTGTCCATCCAAAACGAACTTTGTACTTTGCTATGAAGTTCCACCAGGAATGAGTTTTCATGCAAAAACTGTCTATTTCAACTAAATTTGTCCATCCAAAACGAACTTTGTACTTTGCTATGAAGTTCCACCAGGAATGAGTTTTCATGCAAAAACTGTCTATTTCAACTAACTTTGTCCATCCAAAACGAACTTTGTACTTTGCTATGAAGTTCCACCAGGAATGAGTTTTTATGCAAAAACTGTCTATTTCAACTAACTTTGTCCATCCAAAACGAACTTTGTACTTTGCTATGAAGTTCCACCAGGAATGAGTTTTCATGCAAAAACTGTCTATTTCAACTAAATTGATCCATCCGAAACGAATTTTGTACTTTGCTATGAAGTTCCACCAGGAATGAGTTTTCATGCAAAAACTGTCTATTTCAACTAAATTGATCCATCCGAAACGAATTTTGTACTTTGCTATGAAGTTCCACCAGGAATGAGTTTTCATGCAAAAACTGTCTATTTCAACTAAATTCGTCCATCCGATACGAACTTTGTACTTTGCTATGAAGTTCCACCAGGAATGAGTTTTCATGCAAAAACTGTCTATTTCAACTAAATTCGTCCATCCAAAACGAACTTTGTACTTTGCTATGAAGTTCCACCAGGAATGAGTTTTTATGCAAGAACTGTCTATTTCAACTAACTTTGTCCATCCAAAACGAACTTTGTACTTTGCTTTGAAGTTCCACCAGGAATGAGTTTTCATGCAAAAACTGTCTATTTCAACTAACTTTGTCCATCCAAAACGAACTTTGTACTTTGCTATGAAGTTCCACCAGGAATGAGTTTTCATGCAAAAACTGTCTATTTCAACTAAATTCATCCATCCGAAACGAATTTTGTACTTTGCTATGAAGTTCCACCAGGAATGAGTTTTCATGCAAAAACTGTCTATTTCAACTAACTTTGTCCATCCAAAACGAACTTTGTACTTTGCTATGAAGTTCCACCAGGAATGAGTTTTCATGCAAAAACTGTCTATTTCAACTAACTTTGTCCATCCAAAACGAACTTTGTACTTTGCTATGAAGTTCCACCAGGAATGAGTTTTTATGCAAAAACTGTCTATTTCAACTAACTTTGTCCATCCAAAACGAACTTTGTACTTTGCTATGAAGTTCCACCAGGAATGTGTTACCATGCAAAAACTGTCTATTTCAACTAAATTGATCCATCCGAAACGAACTTTGTACTTTGCTATGAAGTTCCACCAGGAATGAGTTTTCATGCAAAAACTGTCTATTTCAACTAACTTTGTCCATCCAAAACGAACTTTGTACTTTGCTATGAAGTTCCACCAGGAATGAGTTTTCATGCAAAAACTGTCTATTTCAACTAACTTTGTCCATCCGATACGAACTTTGTACTTTGCTATGAAGTTCTACCAGGAATGAGTTTTCATGCAAAAACTGTCTATTTCAACTAAATTGATCCATACAAAACGAACTTTGTACTTTGCTATGAAGTTCCACCAGGAATGAGTTTTCATGCAAAAACTGTCTATTTCAACTAAATTGATCCATCCAAAACGAACTTTGTACTTTGCTATGAAGTTCCACCAGGAATGAGTTTTTATGCAAAAACTGTCTATTTCAACTAAATTGATCCATCCAAAACGAACTTTGTACTTTGCTATGAAGTTCCACCAGGAATGAGTTTTCATGCAAAAACTGTCTATTTCAACTAAATTCGTCCATCCGATACGAACTTTGTACTTTGCTATGAAGTTCTACCAGGAATGAGTTTTCATGCAAGAACTGTCTATTTCAACTAACTTTGTCCATACAAAACGAACTTTGAACTTTGCTATGAAGTTCCACCAGGAATGAGTTTTCATGCAAAAACTGTCTATTTCAACTAAATTGATCCATCCAAAACGAACTTTGTACTTTGCTATGAAGTTCCACCAGGAATGAGTTTTTATGCAAAAACTGTCTATTTCAACTAAATTGATCCATCCAAAACGAACTTTGTACTTTGCTATGAAGTTCCACCAGGAATGAGTTTTCATGCAAAAACTGTCTATTTCAACTAAATTCGTCCATCCGATACGAACTTTGTACTTTGCTATGAAGTTCCACCAGGAATGAGTTTTTATGCAAAAACTGTCTATTTCAACTAAATTGATCCATCCAAAACGAACTTTGTACTTTGCTATGAAGTTCCACCAGGAATAAGTTTTCATGCAAAAACTGTCTATTTCAACTAACTTTGTCCATCCAAAACGAACTTTGTACTTTGCTATGAAGTTCCACCAGGAATGAGTTTTCATGCAAAAACTGTCTATTTCAACTAAATTGATCCATCCAAAACGAACTTTGTACTTTGCTATGAAGTTCCACCAGGAATGAGTTTTCATGCAAAAACTGTCTATTTCAACTAAATTGATCCATCCAAAACGAACTTTGTACTTTGCTATGAAGTTCCACCAGGAATGAGTTTTCATGCAAAAACTGTCTATTTCAACTAAATTGATCCATCCAAAACGAACTTTGTACTTTGCTATGAAGTTCCACCAGGAATGAGTTTTCATGCAAAAACTGTCTATTTCAACTAAATTGATCCATCCAAAACGAACTTTGTACTTTGCTATGAAGTTCCACCAGGAATGAGTTTTTATGCAAAAACTGTCTATTTCAACTAAATTGATCCATCCAAAACGAACTTTGTACTTTGCTATGAAGTTCCACCAGGAATAAGTTTTCATGCAAAAACTGTCTATTTCAACTAACTTTGTCCATCCAAAACGAACTTTGTACTTTGCTATGAAGTTCCACCAGGAATGAGTTTTCATGCAAAAACTGTCTATTTCAACTAAATTGATCCATCCAAAACGAACTTTGTACTTTGCTATGAAGTTCCACCAGGAATGAGTTTTCATGCAAAAACTGTCTATTTCAACTAAATTGATCCATCCAAAACGAACTTTGTACTTTGCTATGAAGTTCCACCAGGAATGAGTTTTCATGCAAAAACTGTCTATTTCAACTAAATTCGTCCATCCAAAACGAACTTTGTACTTTGCTATGAAGTTCCACCAGGAATGAGTTTTCATGCAAAAACTGTCTATTTCAACTAAATTCGTCCATCCGATACGAACTTTGTACTTTGCTATGAAGTTCCACCAGGAATGAGTTTTCATGCAAAAACTGTCTATTTCAACTAACTTTGTCCATCCAAAACGAACTTTGTACTTTGCTATGAAGTTCCACCAGGAATGAGTTTTCATGCAAAAACTGTCTATTTCAACTAACTTTGTCCATCCAAAACGAACTTTGTACTTTGCTATGAAGTTCCACCAGGAATGAGTTTTCATGCAAAAACTGTCTATTTCAACTAAATTCGTCCATCCGATACGAACTTTGTACTTTGCTATGAAGTTCTACCAGGAATGAGTTTTCATGCAAAAACTGTCTATTTCAACTAACTTTGTCCATCCAAAACGAACTTTGTACTTTGCTATGAAGTTCCACCAGGAATGAGTTTTCATGCAAGAACTGTCTATTTCAACTAAATTGATCCATCCGAAACGAACTTTGTACTTTGCTATGAAGTTCCACCAGGAATGAGTTTTCATGCAAAAACTGTCTATTTCAACTAAATTGATCCATCCAAAACGAACTTTGTACTTTGCTATGAAGTTCCACCAGGAATGAGTTTTCATGCAAAAACTGTCTATTTCAACTAACTTTGTCCATCCAAAACGAACTTTGTACTTTGCTATGAAGTTCCACCAGGAATGAGTTTTTATGCAAAAACTGTCTATTTCAACTAAATTGATCCATCCAAAACGAACTTTGTACTTTGCTATGAAGTTCCACCAGGAATGAGTTTTTATGCAAAAATAATCTATTTCAACTTACTTTGTCCATCCAAAACGAACTTTGTACTTTGCTATGAAGTTCCACCAGGAATGAGTTTTTATGCAAAAACTGTCTATTTCAACTTAATTCGTCCATCCAAAATGAACTTTGTACTTTGCTATGAAGTTCCACCAGGAATGAGTTTTCATGCAAAAACTGTCTATTTCAACTAAATTGATCCATCCAAAACGAACTTTGTACTTTGCTATGAAGTTCCACCTGGAATGAGTTTTCATGCAAAAACTGTCTATTTCAACTAACTTTGTCCATCCAAAACGAACTTTGTACTTTGCTATGAAGTTCCACCAGGAATGAGTTTTTATGCAAAAACTGTCTATTTCAACTAAATTGATCCATCCAAAACGAACTTTGTACTTTGCTATGAAGTTCCACCAGGAATGAGTTTTCATGCAAAAATAATCTATTTCAACTTACTTTGTCCATCCAAAACGAACTTTGTACTTTGCTATGAAGTTCCACCAGGAATGAGTTTTCATGCAAAAACTGTCTATTTCAACTAACTTTGTCCATCCAAAACGAACTTTGTTCTTTGCTATGAAGTTCCACCAGGAATGAGTTTTCATGCAAAAACTGTCTATTTCAACTAACTTTGTCCATCCAAAACGAACTTTGTACTTTGCTATGAAGTTCCACCAGGAATGAGTTTTCATGCAAAAACTGTCTATTTCAACTAACTTTGTCCATCCAAAACGAACTTTGTTCTTTGCTATGAAGTTCCACCAGGAATGAGTTTTCATGCAAAAACTGTCTATTTCAACTAACTTTGTCCATCCAAAACGAACTTTGTACTTTGCTATGAAGTTCCACCAGGAATGAGTTTTCATGCAAAAACTGTCTATTTCAACTAACTTTGTCCATCCAAAACGAACTTTGTACTTTGCTATGAAGTTCCACCAGGAATGAGTTTTCATTCATAAACTGTCTATTTCAACTAAATTGATCCATCCAAAACGAACTTTGTACTTTGCTATGAAGTTCCACCAGGAATGAGTTTTCATGCAAAAACTGTCTATTTCAACTAACTTTGTCCATCCAAAACGAACTTTGTACTTTGCTATGAAGTTCCACCAGGAATGAGTTTTCATTCATAAACTGTCTATTTCAACTAAATTGATCCATCCAAAACGAACTTTGTACTTTGCTATGAAGTTCCACCAGGAATGAGTTTTTATGCAAAAACTGTCTATTTCAACTAAATTGATCCATCCAAAACGAACTTTGTACTTTGCTATGAAGTTCCACCAGGAATGAGTTTTCATGCAAAAACTGTCTATTTCAACTAACTTTGTCCATCCAAAACGAACTTTGTACTTTGCTATGAAGTTCCACCAGGAATGAGTTTTCATTCATAAACTGTCTATTTCAACTAAATTGATCCATCCAAAACGAACTTTGTACTTTGCTATGAAGTTCCACCAGGAATGAGTTTTTATGCAAAAACTGTCTATTTCAACTAAATTGATCCATCCAAAACGAACTTTGTACTTTGCTATGAAGTTCCACCAGGAATGAGTTTTCATGCAAAAATAATCTATTTCAACTTACTTTGTCCATCCAAAACGAACTTTGTACTTTGCTATGAAGTTCCACCAGGAATGAGTTTTTATGCAAAAACTGTCTATTTCAACTAAATTGATCCATCCAAAACGAACTTTGTACTTTGCTATGAAGTTCCACCAGGAATGAGTTTTCATGCAAAAACTGTCTATTTCAACTAACTTTGTCCATCCAAAACGAACTTTGTACTTTGCTATGAAGTTCCACCAGGAATGAGTTTTCATTCATAAACTGTCTATTTCAACTAAATTGATCCATCCAAAACGAACTTTGTACTTTGCTATGAAGTTCCACCAGGAATGAGTTTTTATGCAAAAACTGTCTATTTCAACTAAATTGATCCATCCAAAACGAACTTTGTACTTTGCTATGAAGTTCCACCAGGAATGAGTTTTCATGCAAAAATAATCTATTTCAACTTACTTTGTCCATCCAAAACGAACTTTGTACTTTGCTATGAAGTTCCACCAGGAATGAGTTTTCATGCAAAAACTGTCTATTTCAACTAACTTTGTCCATCCAAAACGAACTTTGTTCTTTGCTATGAAGTTCCACCAGGAATGAGTTTTCATGCAAAAACTGTCTATTTCAACTAACTTTGTCCATCCAAAACGAACTTTGTACTTTGCTATGAAGTTCCACCAGGAATGAGTTTTCATGCAAAAACTGTCTATTTCAACTAACTTTGTCCATCCAAAACGAACTTTGTACTTTGCTATGAAGTTCCACCAGGAATGAGTTTTTATGCAAAAACTGTCTATTTCAACTAAATTGATCCATCCAAAACGAACTTTGTACTTTGCTATGAAGTTCCACCAGGAATGAGTTTTCATGCAAAAACTGTCTATTTCAACTAACTTTGTCCATCCAAAACGAACTTTGTACTTTGCTATGAAGTTCCACCAGGAATGAGTTTTCATTCATAAACTGTCTATTTCAACTAAATTGATCCATCCAAAACGAACTTTGTACTTTGCTATGAAGTTCCACCAGGAATGAGTTTTCATGCAAGAACTGTCTATTTCAACTAAATTGATCCATCCAAAACGAACTTTGTACTTTGCTATGAAGTTCCACCAGGAATGAGTTTTTATGCAAAAATTATCTATTTCAACTAACTTTGTCCATCCAAAACGAACTTTGTACTTTGCTATGAAGTTCCACCAGGAATGAGTTTTCATGCAAAAACTGTCTATTTCAACTAACTTTGTAAATCCAAAACGAACTTTGTACTTTGCTATGAAGTTCCACCTGGAATGAGTTTTCATGCAAAAATAATCTATTTCAACTAACTTTGTCCATCCAAAACGAACTTTGTACTTTGCTATGAAGTTCCACCAGGAATGAGTTTTCATGCAAAAATTATCTATTTCAACTAACTTTGTCCATCCAAAACGAACTTTGTACTTTGCTATGAAGTTCCACCAGGAATGAGTTTTTATGCAAAAACTGTCTATTTCAACTAACTTTGTCCATCCAAAACGAACTTTGTACTTTGCTATGAAGTTCCACCAGGAATGAGTTTTTATGCAAAAATTATCTATTTCAACTAACTTTGTCCATCCAAAACGAACTTTGTACTTTGCTATGAAGTTCCACCAGGAATGAGTTTTTATGCAAAAACTGTCTATTTCAACTAAATTGATCCATCCAAAACGAACTTTGTACTTTGCTATGAAGTTCCACCAGGAATGAGTTTTCATGCAAAAATAATCTATTTCAACTAACTTTGTCCATCCAAAACGAACTTTGTACTTTGCTATGAAGTTCCACCAGGAATGAGTTTTTATGCAAAAACTGTCTATTTCAACTAACTTTGTCCATCCAAAACGAACTTTGTACTTTGCTATGAAGTTCCACCAGGAATGAGTTTTCATGCAAAAACTGTCTATTTCAACTAACTTTGTCCATCCAAAACGAACTTTGTACTTTGCTATGAAGTTCCACCAGGAATGAGTTTTTATGCAAAAACTGTCTATTTCAACTAAATTGATCCATCCAAAACGAACTTTGTACTTTGCTATGAAGTTCCACCAGGAATGAGTTTTTATGCAAAAATTATCTATTTCAACTAACTTTGTCCATCCAAAACGAACTTTGTACTTTGCTATGAAGTTCCACCAGGAATGAGTTTTCATGCAAAAACTGTCTATTTCAACTAACTTTGTAAATCCAAAACGAACTTTGTACTTTGCTATGAAGTTCCACCTGGAATGAGTTTTCATGCAAAAACTGTCTATTTCAACTAACTTTGTAAATCCAAAACGAACTTTGTACTTTGCTATGAAGTTCCACCTGGAATGAGTTTTCATGCAAAAATAATCTATTTCAACTAACTTTGTCCATCCAAAACGAACTTTGTACTTTGCTATGAAGTTCCACCAGGAATGAGTTTTCATGCAAAAATTATCTATTTCAACTAACTTTGTCCATCCAAAACGAACTTTGTACTTTGCTATGAAGTTCCACCAGGAATGAGTTTTCATGCAAAAACTGTCTATTTCAACTAACTTTGTAAATCCAAAACGAACTTTGTACTTTGCTATGAAGTTCCACCTGGAATGAGTTTTCATGCAAAAATAATCTATTTCAACTAACTTTGTCCATCCAAAACGAACTTTGTACTTTGCTATGAAGTTCCACCAGGAATGAGTTTTCATGCAAAAATTATCTATTTCAACTAACTTTGTCCATCCAAAACGAACTTTGTACTTTGCTATGAAGTTCCACCAGGAATGAGTTTTTATGCAAAAACTGTCTATTTCAACTAACTTTGTCCATCCAAAACGAACTTTGTACTTTGCTATGAAGTTCCACCAGGAATGAGTTTTTATGCAAAAATTATCTATTTCAACTAACTTTGTCCATCCAAAACGAACTTTGTACTTTGCTATGAAGTTCCACCAGGAATGAGTTTTTATGCAAAAACTGTCTATTTCAACCAAATTGATCCATCCAAAACGAACTTTGTACTTTGCTATGAAGTTCCACCAGGAATGAGTTTTCATGCAAAAACTGTCTATTTCAACTAACTTTGTCCATCCAAAACGAACTTTGTACTTTGCTATGAAGTTCCACCAGGAATGAGTTTTTATGCAAAAACTGTCTATTTCAACTAACTTTGTCCATCCAAAACGAACTTTGTACTTTGCTATGAAGTTCCACCAGGAATGAGTTTTCATGCAAAAACTGTCTATTTCAACTAACTTTGTCCATCCAAAACGAACTTTGTACTTTGCTATGAAGTTCCACCAGGAATGAGTTTTTATGCAAAAACTGTCTATTTCAACTAAATTGATCCATCCAAAACGAACTTTGTACTTTGCTATGAAGTTCCACCAGGAATGAGTTTTTATGCAAAAATTATCTATTTCAACTAACTTTGTCCATCCAAAACGAACTTTGTACTTTGCTATGAAGTTCCACCAGGAATGAGTTTTCATGCAAAAACTGTCTATTTCAACTAACTTTGTAAATCCAAAACGAACTTTGTACTTTGCTATGAAGTTCCACCTGGAATGAGTTTTCATGCAAAAATAATCTATTTCAACTAACTTTGTCCATCCAAAACGAACTTTGTACTTTGCTATGAAGTTCCACCAGGAATGAGTTTTTATGCAAAAACTGTCTATTTCAACTAACTTTGTCCATCCAAAACGAACTTTGTACTTTGCTATGAAGTTCCACCAGGAATGAGTTTTCATGCAAAAATTATCTATTTCAACTAACTTTGTCCATCCAAAACGAACTTTGTACTTTGCTATGAAGTTCCACCAGGAATGAGTTTTTATGCAAAAACTGTCTATTTCAACTAACTTTGTCCATCCAAAACGAACTTTGTACTTTGCTATGAAGTTCCACCAGGAATGAGTTTTTATGCAAAAATTATCTATTTCAACTAACTTTGTCCATCCAAAACGAACTTTGTACTTTGCTATGAAGTTCCACCAGGAATGAGTTTTTATGCAAAAACTGTCTATTTCAACTAAATTGATCCATCCAAAACGAACTTTGTACTTTGCTATGAAGTTCCACCTGGAATGAGTTTTTATGCAAAAATAATCTATTTCAACTAACTTTGTCCATCCAAAACGAACTTTGTACTTTGCTATGAAGTTCCACCAGGAATGAGTTTTCATGCAAAAATAATCTATTTCAACTAACTTTGTCCATCCAAAACGAACTTTGTACTTTGCTATGAAGTTCCACCAGGAATGAGTTTTTATGCAAAAACTGTCTATTTCAACTAACTTTGTCCATCCAAAACGAACTTTGTACTTTGCTATGAAGTTCCACCAGGAATGAGTTTTTATGCAAAAACTGTCTATTTCAACTTAATTCGTCCATCCAAAACGAACTTTGTACTTTGCTATGAAGTTCCACCAGGAATGAGTTTTCATGCAAAAACTGTCTATTTGAACTAAATTGATCCATCCAAAACGAACCTTGTACTTTGCTATGAAGTTCCACCAGGAATGAGTTTTCATGCAAAAACTGTCTATTTCAACTAACTTTGTCCATCCAAAACGAACTTTGTACTTTGCTATGAAGTTCCACCAGGAATGAGTTTTCATACAAAAACTGTCTATTTCAACTTAATTCGTCCATCCAAAACAAACTTTGTACTTTGCTATGAAGTTCCACCAGGAATGAGTTTTCATGCAAAAACTGTCTTTTTCAACTAACTTTGTCCATCCAAAACGAACTTTGTACTTTGCTATGAAGTTCCACCAGGAATGAGTTTTCATGCAAAAACTGTCTATTTCAACTAAATTGATCCATCCAAAACGAACTTTGTACTTTGCTATGAAGTTCCACCAGGAATGAGTTTTCATGCAAAAACTGTCTATTTCAACTAACTTTGTCCATCCAAAACGAACTTTGTACTTTGCTATGAAGTTCCACCAGGAATGAGTTTTTATGCAAAAACTGTCTATTTCAACTAAATTGATCCATCCAAAACGAACTTTGTACTTTGCTATGAAGTTCCACCAGGAATGAGTTTTCATGCAAAAACTGTCTATTTAAACTAACTTTGTCCATCCAAAACGAACTTTGTACTTTGCTATGAAGTTCCACCAGGAATGAGTTTTCATGCAAAAACTGTCTATTTCAACTAAATTGATCCATCCAAAACGAACTTTGTACTTTGCTATGAAGTTCCACCAGGAATGAGTTTTTATGCAAAAACTGTCTATTTCAACTAAATTGATCCATCCAAAACGAACTTTGTACTTTGCTATGAAGTTCCACCAGGAATGAGTTTTCATGCAAAAATAATCTATTTCAACTAACTTTGTCCATCCAAAACGAACTTTGTACTTTGCTATGAAGTTCCACCAGGAATGAGTTTTCATGCAAAAACTGTCTATTTCAACTAAATTGATCCATCCAAAACGAACTTTGTACTTTGCTATGAAGTTCCACCAGGAATGAGTTTTCATGCAAAAACTGTCTATTTCAACTAACTTTGTCCATCCAAAACGAACTTTGTACTTTGCTATGAAGTTCCACCAGGAATGAGTTTTCATGCAAAAACTGTCTATTTCAACTAAATTGATCCATCCAAAACGAACTTTGTACTTTGCTATGAAGTTCCACCAGGAATGAGTTTTTATGCAAAAACTGTCTATTTCAACTAAATTGATCCATCCAAAACGAACTTTGTACTTTGCTATGAAGTTCCACCAGGAATGAGTTTTTATGCAAAAATTATCTATTTCAACTAACTTTGTCCATCCAAAACGAACTTTGTACTTTGCTATGAAGTTCCACCAGGAATGAGTTTTCATACAAAAACTGTCTATTTCAACTTAATTCGTCCATCCAAAACAAACTTTGTACTTTGCTATGAAGTTCCACCAGGAATGAGTTTTCATGCAAAAACTGTCTATTTCAACTAACTTTGTCCATCCAAAACGAACTTTGTACTTTGCTATGAAGTTCCACCAGGAATGAGTTTTCATGCAAAAACTGTCTATTTCAACTAAATTGATCCATCCAAAACGAACTTTGTACTTTGCTATGAAGTTCCACCAGGAATGAGTTTTTATGCAAAAACTGTCTATTTCAACTAAATTGATCCATCCAAAACGAACTTTGTACTTTGCTATGAAGTTCCACCAGGAATGAGTTTTCATGCAAAAACTGTCTATTTCATCTAACTTTGTCCATCCAAAACGAACTTTGTACTTTGCTATGAAGTTCCACCAGGAATGAGTTTTTATGCAAAAACTGTCTATTTCAACTAAATTGATCCATCCAAAACGAACTTTGTACTTTGCTATGAAGTTCCACCAGGAATGAGTTTTCATGCAAAAACTGTCTATTTCAACTAACTTTGTCCATCCAAAACGAACTTTGTACTTTGCTATGAAGTTCCACCAGGAATGAGTTTTCATGCAAAAACTGTCTATTTCAACTAACTTTGTCCATCCAAAACGAACTTTGTACTTTGCTATGAAGTTCCACCAGGAATGAGTTTTCATGCAAAAACTGTCTATTTCAACTAAATTGATCCATCCATAACGAACTTTGTACTTTGCTATGAAGTTCCACCAGGAATGAGTTTTCATGCAAAAACTGTCTATTTCAACTAACTTTGTCCATCCAAAACGAACTTTGTACTTTGCTATGAAGTTCCACCAGGAATGAGTTTTTATGCAAAAACTGTCTATTTCAACTAAATTGATCCATCCAAAACGAACTTTGTACTTTGCTATGAAGTTCCACCAGGAATGAGTTTTCATGCAAAAACTGTCTATTTCAACTAACTTTGTCCATCCAAAACGAACTTTGTACTTTGCTATGAAGTTCCACCAGGAATGAGTTTTTATGCAAAAACTATCTATTTCAACTAAATTGATCCATCCAAAACGAACTTTGTACTTTGCTATGAAGTTCCACCAGGAATGAGTTTTCATGCAAAAACTGTCTATTTCAACTAAATTGATCCATCCATAACGAACTTTGTACTTTGCTATGAAGTTCCACCAGGAATGAGTTTTCATGCAAAAACTGTCTATTTCAACTAACTTTGTCCATCCAAAACGAACTTTGTACTTTGCTATGAAGTTCCACCAGGAATGAGTTTTTATGCAAAAACTGTCTATTTCAACTAAATTGATCCATCCAAAACGAACTTTGTACTTTGCTATGAAGTTCCACCAGGAATGAGTTTTCATTCATAAACTGTCTATTTCAACTAAATTGATCCATCCAAAACGAACTTTGTACTTTGCTATGAAGTTCCACCAGGAATGAGTTTTTATGCAAAAACTGTCTATTTCAACTAAATTGATCCATCCAAAACGAACTTTGTACTTTGCTATGAAGTTCCACCAGGAATGAGTTTTCATGCAAAAACTGTCTATTTCAACTAACTTTGTAAATCCAAAACGAACTTTGTACTTTGCTATGAAGTTCCACCTGGAATGAGTTTTCATGCAAAAACTGTCTATTTCAACTAACTTTGTCCATCCAAAACGAACTTTGTACTTTGCTATGAAGTTCCACCAGGAATGAGTTTTCATGCAAAAACTGTCTATTTCAACTTAATTCGTCCATCCAAAATGAACTTTGTACTTTGCTATGAAGTTCCACCAGGAATGAGTTTTCATGCAAAAACTGTCTATTTCAACTAAATTGATCCATCCAAAACGAACTTTGTACTTTGCTATGAAGTTCCACCAGGAATGAGTTTTCATGCAAAAACTGTCTATTTCAACTAACTTTGTCCATCCAAAACGAACTTTGTACTTTGCTATGAAGTTCCACCAGGAATGAGTTTTCATGCAAAAACTGTCTATTTCAACTAACTTTGTCCATCCAAAACGAACTTTGTACTTTGCTATGAAGTTCCACCAGGAATGAGTTTTCATGCAAAAACTGTCTATTTCATCTAACTTTGTCCATCCAAAACGAACTTTGTACTTTGCTATGAAGTTCCACCAGGAATGAGTTTTTATGCAAAAACTGTCTATTTCAACTAAATTGATCCATCCAAAACGAACTTTGTACTTTGCTATGAAGTTCCACCAGGAATGAGTTTTCATGCAAAAACTGTCTATTTCAACTAACTTTGTCCATCCAAAACGAACTTTGTACTTTGCTATGAAGTTCCACCAGGAATGAGTTTTTATGCAAAAACTGTCTATTTCAACTAAATTGATCCATCCAAAACGAACTTTGTACTTTGCTATGAAGTTCCACCAGGAATGAGTTTTCATGCAAAAACTGTCTATTTCAACTAACTTTGTAAATCCAAAACGAACTTTGTACTTTGCTATGAAGTTCCACCTGGAATGAGTTTTCATGCAAAAACTGTCTATTTCAACTAACTTTGTCCATCCAAAACGAACTTTGTACTTTGCTATGAAGTTCCACCAGGAATGAGTTTTTATGCAAAAACTGTCTATTTCAACTAAATTGATCCATCCAAAACGAACTTTGTACTTTGCTATGAAGTTCCACCAGGAATGAGTTTTTATGCAAAAACTGTCTATTTCAACTAACTTTGTCCATCCAAAACGAACTTTGTACTTTGCTATGAAGTTCCACCAGGAATGAGTTTTTATGCAAAAACTGTCTATTTCAACTAAATTGATCCATCCAAAACGAACTTTGTACTTTGCTATGAAGTTCCACCAGGAATGAGTTTTTATGCAAAAACTGTCTATTTCAACTAACTTTGTCCATCCAAAACGAACTTTGTACTTTGCTATGAAGTTCCACCAGGAATGGGTTTTCATGCAAAAACTGTCTATTTCAACTAACTTTGTCCATCCAAAACGAACTTTGTACTTTGCTATGAAGTTCCACCAGGAATGAGTTTTTATGCAAAAACTGTCTATTTCAACTAAATTGATCCATCCAAAACGAACTTTGTACTTTGCTATGAAGTTCCACCAGGAATGAGTTTTTGTGCAAAAACTGTCTATTTCAACTAACTTTGTCCATCCAAAACGAACTTTGTACTTTGCTATGAAGTTCCACCAGGAATGAGTTTTTATGCAAAAACTGTCTATTTCAACTAACTTTGTCCATCCAAAACGAACTTTGTACTTTGCTATGAAGTTCCACCAGGAATGAGTTTTCATGCAAAAATTATCTATTTCAACTAACTTTGTCCATCCAAAACGAACTTTGTACTTTGCTATGAAGTTCCACCAGGAATGAGTTTTTATGCAAAAACTGTCTATTTCAACTAACTTTGTCCATCCAAAACGAACTTTGTACTTTGCTATGAAGTTCCACCAGGAATGAGTTTTCATGCAAAAACTGTCTATTTCAACTAACTTTGTCCATCCAAAACGAACTTTGTACTTTGCTATGAAGTTCCACCAGGAATGAGTTTTCATGCAAAAACTGTCTATTTCAACTAACTTTGTAAATCCAAAACGAACTTTGTACTTTGCTATGAAGTTCCACCTGGAATGAGTTTTCATGCAAAAACTGTCTATTTCAACTAACTTTGTCCATCCAAAACGAACTTTGTACTTTGCTATGAAGTTCCACCAGGAATGAGTTTTTATGCAAAAACTGTCTATTTCAACTAACTTTGTAAATCCAAAACGAACTTTGTACTTTGCTATGAAGTTCCACCAGGAATGAGTTTTCATGCAAAAACTGTCTATTTCAACTAACTTTGTCCATCCAAAACGAACTTTGTACTTTGCTATGAAGTTCCACCAGGAATGAGTTTTTATGCAAAAACTGTCTATTTCAACTAAATTGATCCATCCAAAACGAACTTTGTACTTTGCTATGAAGTTCCACCAGGAATGAGTTTTCATGCAAAAACTGTCTATTTCAACTAACTTTGTAAATCCAAAACGAACTTTGTACTTTGCTATGAAGTTCCACCTGGAATGAGTTTTCATGCAAAAACTGTCTATTTCAACTAACTTTGTCCATCCAAAACGAACTTTGTACTTTGCTATGAAGTTCCACCAGGAATGAGTTTTTATGCAAAAACTGTCTATTTCAACTAACTTTGTCCATCCAAAACGAACTTTGTACTTTGCTATGAAGTTCCACCAGGAATGGGTTTTCATGCAAAAACTGTCTATTTCAACTAACTTTGTCCATCCAAAACGAACTTTGTACTTTGCTATGAAGTTCCACCTGGAATGAGTTTTCATGCAAAAACTGTCTATTTCAACTAACTTTGTCCATCCAAAACGAACTTTGTACTTTGCTATGAAGTTCCACCAGGAATGAGTTTTTATGCAAAAACTGTCTATTTCAACTAACTTTGTCCATCCAAAACGAACTTTGTACTTTGCTATGAAGTTCCACCAGGAATGAGTTTTCATGCAAAAATTATCTATTTCAACTAACTTTGTCCATCCAAAACGAACTTTGTACTTTGCTATGAAGTTCCACCAGGAATGAGTTTTTATGCAAAAACTGTCTATTTCAACTAACTTTGTCCATCCAAAACGAACTTTGTACTTTGCTATGAAGTTCCACCAGGAATGAGTTTTCATGCAAAAACTGTCTATTTCAACTAACTTTGTCCATCCAAAACGAACTTTGTACTTTGCTATGAAGTTCCACCAGGAATGAGTTTTCATGCAAAAACTGTCTATTTCAACTAACTTTGTCCATCCAAAACGAACTTTGTACTTTGCTATGAAGTTCCACCAGGAATGAGTTTTTATGCAAAAACTGTCTATTTCAACTAACTTTGTCCATCCAAAACGAACTTTGTACTTTGCTATGAAGTTCCACCAGGAATGAGTTTTCATGCAAAAACTGTCTATTTCAACTAACTTTGTAAATCCAAAACGAACTTTGTACTTTGCTATGAAGTTCCACCTGGAATGAGTTTTCATGCAAAAACTGTCTATTTCAACTAACTTTGTCCATCCAAAACGAACTTTGTACTTTGCTATGAAGTTCCACCAGGAATGAGTTTTCATGCAAAAACTGTCTATTTCAACTAACTTTGTCCATCCAAAACGAACTTTGTACTTTGCTATGAAGTTCCACCAGGAATGAGTTTTCATGCAAAAACTGTCTATTTCAACTAACTTTGTCCATCCAAAACGAACTTTGTACTTTGCTATGAAGTTCCACCAGGAATGAGTTTTTATGCAAAAACTGTCTATTTCAACTAAATTGATCCATCCAAAACGAACTTTGTACTTTGCTATGAAGTTCCACCAGGAATGAGTTTTCATGCAAAAACTGTCTATTTCAACTAAATTGATCCATCCAAAACGAACTTTGTACTTTGCTATGAAGTTCCACCAGGAATGAGTTTTCATGCAAAAACTGTCTATTTCAACTAACTTTGTAAATCCAAAACGAACTTTGTACTTTGCTATGAAGTTCCACCTGGAATGAGTTTTCATGCAAAAACTGTCTATTTCAACTAACTTTGTCCATCCAAAACGAACTTTGTACTTTGCTATGAAGTTCCACCAGGAATGAGTTTTCATGCAAAAACTGTCTATTTCAACTAACTTTGTCCATCCAAAACGAACTTTGTACTTTGCTATGAAGTTCCACCAGGAATGAGTTTTCATGCAAAAACTGTCTATTTCAACTAACTTTGTAAATCCAAAACGAACTTTGTACTTTGCTATGAAGTTCCACCTGGAATGAGTTTCATGCAAAAACTGTCTATTTCAACTAACTTTGTCCATCCAAAACGAACTTTGTACTTTGCTATGAAGTTCCACCAGGAATGAGTTTTTATGCAAAAACTGTCTATTTCAACTAACTTTGTCCATCCAAAACGAACTTTGTACTTTGCTATGAAGTTCCACCAGGAATGAGTTTTCATGCAAAAAACTGTCTATTTCAACTAACTTTGTCCATCCAAAACGAACTTTGTACTTTGCTATGAAGTTCCACCAGGAATGAGTTTTCATGCAAAAATTATCTATTTCAACTAACTTTGTCCATCCAAAACGAACTTTGTACTTTGCTATGAAGTTCCACCAGGAATGAGTTTTCATGCAAAAACTGTCTATTTCAACTAACTTTGTCCATCCAAAACGAACTTTGTACTTTGCTATGAAGTTCCACCAGGAATGAGTTTTCATGCAAAAACTGTCTATTTCAACTAACTTTGTCCATCCAAAACGAACTTTGTACTTTGCTATGAAGTTCCACCAGGAATGAGTTTTTATGCAAAAACTGTCTATTTCAACTAAATTGATCCATCCAAAACGAACTTTGTACTTTGCTATGAAGTTCCACCAGGAATGAGTTTTCATGCAAAAACTGTCTATTTCAACTAAATTGATCCATCCAAAACGAACTTTGTACTTTGCTATGAAGTTCCACCAGGAATGAGTTTTCATGCAAAAACTGTCTATTTCAACTAACTTTGTAAATCCAAAACGAACTTTGTACTTTGCTATGAAGTTCCACCTGGAATGAGTTTTCATGCAAAAACTGTCTATTTCAACTAACTTTGTCCATCCAAAACGAACTTTGTACTTTGCTATGAAGTTCCACCAGGGAATGAGTTTTCATGCAAAAACTGTCTATTTCAACTAACTTTGTCCATCCAAAACGAACTTTGTACTTTGCTATGAAGTTCCACCAGGAATGAGTTTTCATGCAAAAACTGTCTATTTCAACTAACTTTGTAAATCCAAAACGAACTTTGTACTTTGCTATGAAGTTCCACCTGGAATGAGTTTTCATGCAAAAACTGTCTATTTCAACTAACTTTGTCCATCCAAAACGAACTTTGTACTTTGCTATGAAGTTCCACCAGGAATGAGTTTTTATGCAAAAACTGTCTATTTCAACTAACTTTGTCCATCCAAAACGAACTTTGTACTTTGCTATGAAGTTCCACCAGGAATGAGTTTTCATGCAAAAACTGTCTATTTCAACTAACTTTGTCCATCCAAAACGAACTTTGTACTTTGCTATGAAGTTCCACCAGGAATGAGTTTTCATGCAAAAACTGTCTATTTCAACTAACTTTGTCCATCCAAAACGAACTTTGTACTTTGCTATGAAGTTCCACCAGGAATGAGTTTTCATGCAAAAACTGTCTATTTCAACTAAATTGATCCATCCAAAACGAACTTTGTACTTTGCTATGAAGTTCCACCAGGAATGAGTTTTCATGCAAAAACTGTCTATTTCAACTAACTTTGTCCATCCAAAACGAACTTTGTACTTTGCTATGAAGTTCCACCAGGAATGAGTTTTTATGCAAAAACTGTCTATTTCAACTAAATTGATCCATCCAAAACGAACTTTGTACTTTGCTATGAAGTTCCACCAGGAATGAGTTTTCATGCAAAAACTGTCTATTTCAACTAAATTGATCCATCCAAAACGAACTTTGTACTTTGCTATGAAGTTCCACCAGGAATGAGTTTTCATGCAAAAACTGTCTATTTCAACTAACTTTGTCCATCCAAAACGAACTTTGTACTTTGCTATGAAGTTCCACCAGGAATGAGTTTTCATGCAAAAACTGTCTATTTCAACTAACTTTGTCCATCCAAAACGAACTTTGTACTTTGCTATGAAGTTCCACCAGGAATGAGTTTTCATGCAAAAACTGTCTATTTCAACTAAATTGATCCATCCAAAACGAACTTTGTACTTTGCTATGAAGTTCCACCAGGAATGAGTTTTCATGCAAAAACTGTCTATTTCAACTAACTTTGTCCATCTAAAACGAACTTTGTACTTTGCTATGAAGTTCCACCAGGAATGAGTTTTCATGCAAAAACTGTCTATTTCAACTAAATTGATCCATCCAAAACGAACTTTGTACTTTGCTATGAAGTTCCACCAGGAATGAGTTTTCATGCAAAAACTGTCTATTACAACTAAATTGATCCATCCAAAACGAACTTTGTACTTTGCTATGAAGTTCCACCAGGAATGAGTTTTCATGCAAAAACTGTCTATTTCAACTAACTTTGTCCATCCAAAACGAACTTTGTACTTTGCTATGAAGTTCCACCAGGAATGAGTTTTCATGCAAAAACTGTCTATTTCAACTAAATTGATCCATCCAAAACGAACTTTGTACTTTGCTATGAAGTTCCACCAGGAATGAGTTTTCATGCAAAAACTGTCTATTTCAACTAAATTGATCCATCCAAAACGAACTTTGTACTTTGCTATGAAGTTCCACCAGGAATGAGTTTTCATGCAAAAACTGTCTATTTCAACTAAATTGATCCATCCAAAACGAACTTTGTACTTTGCTATGAAGTTCCACCAGGAATGAGTTTTCATGCAAAAACTGTCTATTTCAACTAACTTTGTCCATCCAAAACGAACTTTGTACTTTGCTATGAAGTTCCACCAGGAATGAGTTTTCATGCAAAAACTGTCTATTTCAACTAAATTGATCCATCCAAAACGAACTTTGTACTTTGCTATGAAGTTCCACCAGGAATGAGTTTTCATGCAAAAACTGTCTATTTCAACTAAATTGATCCATCCAAAACGAACTTTGTACTTTGCTATGAAGTTCCACCAGGAATGAGTTTTCATGCAAAAACTGTCTATTTCAACTAAATTGATCCATCCAAAACGAACTTTGTACTTTGCTATGAAGTTCCACCAGGAATGAGTTTTCATGCAAAAACTGTCTATTTCAACTAACTTTGTCCATCTAAAACGAACTTTGTACTTTGCTATGAAGTTCCACCAGGAATGAGTTTTCATGCAAAAACTGTCTATTTCAACTAAATTGATCCATCCAAAACGAACTTTGTACTTTGCTATGAAGTTCCACCAGGAATGAGTTTTTATGCAAAAACTGTCTATTTCAACTAACTTTGTCCATCAAAACGAACTTTGTACTTTGCTATGAAGTTCCACCAGGAATGAGTTTTCATGCAAAAACTGTCTATTTCAACTAAATTGATCCATCCAAAACGAACTTTGTACTTTGCTATGAAGTTCCACCAGGAATGAGTTTTCATGCAAAAACTGTCTATTTCAACTAAATTGATCCATCCAAAACGAATTTTGTACTTTGCTATGAAGTTCCACTCGGAAAGAGTTTTCATGCAAAAACTGTCTATTTCAACTAACTTTGTCCATCCAAAACGAACTTTGTACTTTGCTATGAAGTTCCACCAGGAATGAGTTTTCATGCAAAAACTGTCTATTTCAACTAACTTTGTCCATCCAAAACGAACTTTGTACTTTGCTATGAAGTTCCACCAGGAATGAGTTTTCATGCAAAAACTGTCTATTTCAACTAAATTGATCCATCCAAAACGAACTTTGTACTTTGCTATGAAGTTCCACCAGGAATGAGTTTTCATGCAAAAACTGTCTATTTCAACTAAATTGATCCATCCAAAACGAACTTTGTACTTTGCTATGAAGTTCCACCAGGAATGAGTTTTTATGCAAAAACTGTCTATTTCAACTAACTTTGTCCATCCAAAACGAACTTTGTACTTTGCTATGAAGTTCCACCAGGAATGAGTTTTCATGCAAAAACTGTCTATTTCAACTAACTTTGTCCATCCAAAACGAACTTTGTACTTTGCTATGAAGTTCCACCAGGAATGAGTTTTCATGCAAAAACTGTCTATTTCAACTAAATTGATCCACCCAAAACGAACTTTTTACTTTGCTATGAAGTTCCACCAGGAATGAGTTTTCATGCAAAAACTGTCTATTTCAACTAACTTTGTCCATCCAAAACGAACTTTGTACTTTGCTATGAAGTTCCACCAGAAATGAGTTTTCATGCAAAAACTGTCTATTTCAACTAAATTGATCCATCCAAAACGAACTTTTTACTTTGCTATGAAGTTCCACCAGGAATGAGTTTTCATGCAAAAACTGTCTATTTCAACTAAGTTTGTCCATCCAAAACGAACTTTGTACTTTGCTATGAAGTTCCACCAGGAATGAGTTTTCATGCAAGAACTGTCTATTTCAACTAACTTTGTCCATCCAAAACGAACTTTGTACTTTGCTATGAAGTTCCACCAGGAATGAGTTTTCATGCAAAAACTGTCTATTTCAACTAACTTTGTCTATCCAAAACGAACTTTGTACTTTGCTATGAAGTTCCACCAGGAATGAGTTTTCATACAAAAACTGTCTATTTCAACTTAATTCGTCCATGTGATTCGAACTTTGTACTTTGCTATGAAGTTCCACCAGGAATGAGTTTTCATGCAAAAACTGTCTATTTCAACTAACTTTGTCTATCCAAAACGAACTTTGTACTTTGCTATGAAGTTCCACCAGGAATGAGTTTTCATACAAAAACTGTCTATTTCAACTAACTTTGTCCATCCAAAACGAACTTTGTACTTTGCTATGAAGTTCCACCAGGAATGAGTTTTCATGCAAAAACTGTCTATTTCAACTAAATTGATCCATCCAAAACGAACTTTGTACTTTGCTATGAAGTTCCACCAGGAATGAGTTTTTATGCAAAAACTGTCTATTTCAACTAACTTTGTCCATCCAAAACGAACTTTGTACTTTGCTATGAAGTTCCACCAGGAATGAGTTTTCATGCAAAAACTGTCTATTTCAACTAAATTGATCCACCCAAAACGAACTTTTTACTTTGCTATGAAGTTCCACCAGGAATGAGTTTTCATGCAAAAACTGTCTATTTCAACTAACTTTGTCCATCCAAAACGAACTTTGTACTTTGCTATGAAGTTCCACCAGAAATGAGTTTTCATGCAAAAACTGTCTATTTCAACTAAATTGATCCATCCAAAACGAACTTTTTACTTTGCTATGAAGTTCCACCAGGAATGAGTTTTCATGCAAAAACTGTCTATTTCAACTAAGTTTGTCCATCCAAAACGAACTTTGTACTTTGCTATGAAGTTCCACCAGGAATGAGTTTTCATGCAAGAACTGTCTATTTCAACTAACTTTGTCCATCCAAAACGAACTTTGTACTTTGCTATGAAGTTCCACCAGGAATGAGTTTTCATGCAAAAACTGTCTATTTCAACTAAATTGATCCATCCAAAACGAACTTTTTACTTTGCTATGAAGTTCCACCAGGAATGAGTTTTCATGCAAAAACTGTCTATTTCAACTAAGTTTGTCCATCCAAAACGAACTTTGTACTTTGCTATGAAGTTCCACCAGGAATGAGTTTTCATACAAAAACTGTCTATTTCAACTTAATTCGTCCATCCAAAACGAACTTTGTACTTTGCTATGAAGTTCCACCAGGAATGAGTTTTCATGCAAAAACTGTCTATTTCAACTAAATTGATCCATCCAAAACGAACTTTGTACTTTGCTATGAAGTTCCACCAGGAATGAGTTTTTATGCAAAAACTGTCTATTTCAACTAACTTTGTCCATCCAAAACGAACTTTGTACTTTGCTATGAAGTTCCACCAGGAATGAGTTTTCATGCAAAAACTGTCTATTTCAACTAAATTGATCCATCCAAAACGAACTTTGTACTTTGCTATGAAGTTCCACCAGGAATGAGTTTTCATGCAAAAACTGTCTATTTCAACTAACTTTGTCCATCCAAAACGAACTTTGTACTTTGCTATGAAGTTCCACCAGGAATGAGTTTTCATGCAAAAACTGTCTATTTCAACTAACTTTGTCCATCCAAAACGAACTTTGTACTTTGCTATGAAGTTCCACCAGGAATGAGTTTTCATGCAAAAACTGTCTATTTCAACTAAATTGATCCATCCAAAACGAACTTTGTACTTTGCTATGAAGTTCCACCAGGAATGAGTTTTCATGCAAAAACTGTCTATTTCAACTAAATTGATCCATCCAAAACGAACTTTGTACTTTGCTATGAAGTTCCACCAGGAATGAGTTTTTATGCAAAAACTGTCTATTTCAACTAACTTTGTCCATCCAAAACGAACTTTGTACTTTGCTATGAAGTTCCACCAGGAATGAGTTTTCATGCAAAAACTGTCTATTTCAACTAACTTTGTCCATCCAAAACGAACTTTGTACTTTGCTATGAAGTTCCACCAGGAATGAGTTTTCATGCAAAAACTGTCTATTTCAACTAAATTGATCCACCCAAAACGAACTTTTTACTTTGCTATGAAGTTCCACCAGGAATGAGTTTTCATGCAAAAACTGTCTATTTCAACTAACTTTGTCCATCCAAAACGAACTTTGTACTTTGCTATGAAGTTCCACCAGAAATGAGTTTTCATGCAAAAACTGTCTATTTCAACTAAATTGATCCATCCAAAACGAACTTTTTACTTTGCTATGAAGTTCCACCAGGAATGAGTTTTCATGCAAAAACTGTCTATTTCAACTAAGTTTGTCCATCCAAAACGAACTTTGTACTTTGCTATGAAGTTCCACCAGGAATGAGTTTTCATACAAAAACTGTCTATTTCAACTTAATTCGTCCATCCAAAACGAACTTTGTACTTTGCTATGAAGTTCCACCAGGAATGAGTTTTCATGCAAAAACTGTCTATTTCAACTAAATTGATCCATCCAAAACGAACTTTGTACTTTGCTATGAAGTTCCACCAGGAATGAGTTTTTATGCAAAAACTGTCTATTTCAACTAACTTTGTCCATCCAAAACGAACTTTGTACTTTGCTATGAAGTTCCACCAGGAATGAGTTTTCATGCAAAAACTGTCTATTTCAACTAAATTGATCCATCCAAAACGAACTTTGTACTTTGCTATGAAGTTCCACCAGGAATGAGTTTTCATGCAAAAACTGTCTATTTCAACTAAATTGATCCATCCAAAACGAACTTTTTACTTTGCTATGAAGTTCCACCAGGAATGAGTTTTCATGCAAAAACTGTCTATTTCAACTAAGTTTGTCCATCCAAAACGAACTTTGTACTTTGCTATGAAGTTCCACCAGGAATGAGTTTTCATACAAAAACTGTCTATTTCAACTAAATTGATCCATCCAAAACGAACTTTGTACTTTGCTATGAAGTTCCACCAGGAATGAGTTTTCATGCAAAAACTGTCTATTTCAACTAAATTGATCCATCCAAAACGAACTTTGTACTTTGCTATGAAGTTCCACCAGGAATGAGTTTTCATGCAAAAACTGTCTATTTCAACTAACTTTGTCCATCCAAAACGAACTTTGTACTTTGCTATGAAGTTCCACCAGGAATGAGTTTTCATGCAAAAACTGTCTTTCAACTAACTTTGTCCATCTAAAACGAACTTTGTACTTTGCTATGAAGTTCTACCAGGAATGAGTTTTCATGCAAAAACTGTCTATTTCAACTAACTTTGTCCATCCAAAACGAACTTTGTACTTTGCTATGAAGTTCCACCAGGAATGAGTTTTCATGCAAAAACTGTCTATTTCAACTAAATTGATCCATCCAAAACGAACTTTGTACTTTGCTATGAAGTTCCACCAGGAATGAGTTTTCATGCAAAAACTGTCTATTTCAACTAAATTGATCCATCCAAAACGAACTTTGTACTTTGCTATGAAGTTCCACCAGGAATGAGTTTTTATGCAAAAACTGTCTATTTCAACTAACTTTGTCCATCCAAAACGAACTTTGTACTTTGCTATGAAGTTCCACCAGGAATAAGTTTTCATGCAAAAACTGTCTATTTCAACTAAATTGATCCATCCAAAACGAACTTTGTACTTTGCTATGAAGTTCCACCAGGAATGAGTTTTCATGCAAAAACTGTCTATTTCAACTAAATTGATCCATCCAGAACGAACTTTGTACTTTGCTATGAAGTTCCACCAGGAATGAGTTTTCATGCAAAAACTGTCTATTTCAACTAAATTGATCCATCCAAAACGAACTTTGTACTTTGCTATGAAGTTCCACCAGGAATGAGTTTTCATACAAAAACTGTCTATTTCAACTAAATTGATCCATCCAAAACGAACTTTGTACTTTGCTATGAAGTTCCACCAGGAATGAGTTTTCATGCAAAAACTGTCTATTTCAACTAAATTGATCCATCCAAAACGAACTTTGTACTTTGCTATGAAGTTCCACCAGGAATGAGTTTTCATGCAAAAACTGTCTATTTCAACTAAGTTTGTCCATCCAAAACGAACTTTGTACTTTGCTATGAAGTTCCACCAGGAATGAGTTTTCATGCAAAAACTGTCTATTTCAACTAAGTTTGTCCATCCAAAACGAACTTTGTACTTTGCTATGAAGTTCCACCAGGAATGAGTTTTCATGCAAAAACTGTCTATTTCAACTAACTTTGTCCATCCAAAACGAACTTTGTACTTTGCTATGAAGTTCCACCAGGAATGAGTTTTCATGCAAAAACTGTCTATTTCAACTAAATTGATCCATCCAAAACGAACTTTGTACTTTGCTATGAAGTTCCACCAGGAATGAGTTTTCATGCAAAAACTGTCTATTTCAACTAACTTTGTCCATCTAAAACGAACTTTGTACTTTGCTATGAAGTTCCACCAGGAATGAGTTTTTATGCAAAAACTGTCTATTTCAACTAAATTGATCCATCCAAAACGAACTTTGTACTTTGCTATGAAGTTCCACCAGGAATGAGTTTTCATGCAAAAACTGTCTATTACAACTAAATTGATCCATCCAAAACGAACTTTGTACTTTGCTATGAAGTTCCACCAGGAATGAGTTTTCATGCAAAAACTGTCTATTTCAACTAACTTTGTCCATCCAAAACGAACTTTGTACTTTGCTATGAAGTTCCACCAGGAATGAGTTTTCATGCAAAAACTGTCTATTTCAACTAAATTGATCCATCCAAAACGAACTTTGTACTTTGCTATGAAGTTCCACCAGGAATGAGTTTTCATGCAAAAACTGTCTATTTCAACTAAATTGATCCATCCAAAACGAACTTTGTACTTTGCTATGAAGTTCCACCAGGAATGAGTTTTCATGCAAAAACTGTCTATTTCAACTAAATTGATCCATCCAAAACGAACTTTGTACTTTGCTATGAAGTTCCACCAGGAATGAGTTTTCATGCAAAAACTGTCTATTTCAACTAACTTTGTCCATCCAAAACGAACTTTGTACTTTGCTATGAAGTTCCACCAGGAATGAGTTTTCATGCAAAAACTGTCTATTTCAACTAAATTGATCCATCCAAAACGAACTTTGTACTTTGCTATGAAGTTCCACCAGGAATGAGTTTTCATGCAAAAACTGTCTATTTCAACTAAATTGATCCATCCAAAACGAACTTTGTACTTTGCTATGAAGTTCCACCAGGAATGAGTTTTCATGCAAAAACTGTCTATTTCAACTAAATTGATCCATCCAAAACGAACTTTGTACTTTGCTATGAAGTTCCACCAGGAATGAGTTTTCATGCAAAAACTGTCTATTTCAACTAACTTTGTCCATCTAAAACGAACTTTGTACTTTGCTATGAAGTTCCACCAGGAATGAGTTTTCATGCAAAAACTGTCTATTTCAACTAAATTGATCCATCCAAAACGAACTTTGTACTTTGCTATGAAGTTCCACCAGGAATGAGTTTTTATGCAAAAACTGTCTATTTCAACTAACTTTGTCCATCCAAAACGAACTTTGTACTTTGCTATGAAGTTCCACCAGGAATGAGTTTTCATGCAAAAACTGTCTATTTCAACTAAATTGATCCATCCAAAACGAACTTTGTACTTTGCTATGAAGTTCCACCAGGAATGAGTTTTCATGCAAAAACTGTCTATTTCAACTAAATTGATCCATCCAAAACGAATTTTGTACTTTGCTATGAAGTTCCACTCGGAAAGAGTTTTCATGCAAAAACTGTCTATTTCAACTAACTTTGTCCATCCAAAACGAACTTTGTACTTTGCTATGAAGTTCCACCAGGAATGAGTTTTCATGCAAAAACTGTCTATTTCAACTAACTTTGTCCATCCAAAACGAACTTTGTACTTTGCTATGAAGTTCCACCAGGAATGAGTTTTCATGCAAAAACTGTCTATTTCAACTAAATTGATCCATCCAAAACGAACTTTGTACTTTGCTATGAAGTTCCACCAGGAATGAGTTTTCATGCAAAAACTGTCTATTTCAACTAAATTGATCCATCCAAAACGAACTTTGTACTTTGCTATGAAGTTCCACCAGGAATGAGTTTTTATGCAAAAACTGTCTATTTCAACTAACTTTGTCCATCCAAAACGAACTTTGTACTTTGCTATGAAGTTCCACCAGGAATGAGTTTTCATGCAAAAACTGTCTATTTCAACTAACTTTGTCCATCCAAAACGAACTTTGTACTTTGCTATGAAGTTCCACCAGGAATGAGTTTTCATGCAAAAACTGTCTATTTCAACTAAATTGATCCACCCAAAACGAACTTTTTACTTTGCTATGAAGTTCCACCAGGAATGAGTTTTCATGCAAAAACTGTCTATTTCAACTAACTTTGTCCATCCAAAACGAACTTTGTACTTTGCTATGAAGTTCCACCAGAAATGAGTTTTCATGCAAAAACTGTCTATTTCAACTAAATTGATCCATCCAAAACGAACTTTTTACTTTGCTATGAAGTTCCACCAGGAATGAGTTTTCATGCAAAAACTGTCTATTTCAACTAAGTTTGTCCATCCAAAACGAACTTTGTACTTTGCTATGAAGTTCCACCAGGAATGAGTTTTCATGCAAGAACTGTCTATTTCAACTAACTTTGTCCATCCAAAACGAACTTTGTACTTTGCTATGAAGTTCCACCAGGAATGAGTTTTCATGCAAAAACTGTCTATTTCAACTAACTTTGTCTATCCAAAACGAACTTTGTACTTTGCTATGAAGTTCCACCAGGAATGAGTTTTCATACAAAAACTGTCTATTTCAACTTAATTCGTCCATGTGATTCGAACTTTGTACTTTGCTATGAAGTTCCACCAGGAATGAGTTTTCATGCAAAAACTGTCTATTTCAACTAACTTTGTCTATCCAAAACGAACTTTGTACTTTGCTATGAAGTTCCACCAGGAATGAGTTTTCATACAAAAACTGTCTATTTCAACTAACTTTGTCCATCCAAAACGAACTTTGTACTTTGCTATGAAGTTCCACCAGGAATGAGTTTTCATGCAAAAACTGTCTATTTCAACTAAATTGATCCATCCAAAACGAACTTTGTACTTTGCTATGAAGTTCCACCAGGAATGAGTTTTTATGCAAAAACTGTCTATTTCAACTAACTTTGTCCATCCAAAACGAACTTTGTACTTTGCTATGAAGTTCCACCAGGAATGAGTTTTCATGCAAAAACTGTCTATTTCAACTAAATTGATCCACCCAAAACGAACTTTTTACTTTGCTATGAAGTTCCACCAGGAATGAGTTTTCATGCAAAAACTGTCTATTTCAACTAACTTTGTCCATCCAAAACGAACTTTGTACTTTGCTATGAAGTTCCACCAGAAATGAGTTTTCATGCAAAAACTGTCTATTTCAACTAAATTGATCCATCCAAAACGAACTTTTTACTTTGCTATGAAGTTCCACCAGGAATGAGTTTTCATGCAAAAACTGTCTATTTCAACTAAGTTTGTCCATCCAAAACGAACTTTGTACTTTGCTATGAAGTTCCACCAGGAATGAGTTTTCATGCAAGAACTGTCTATTTCAACTAACTTTGTCCATCCAAAACGAACTTTGTACTTTGCTATGAAGTTCCACCAGGAATGAGTTTTCATGCAAAAACTGTCTATTTCAACTAAATTGATCCATCCAAAACGAACTTTTTACTTTGCTATGAAGTTCCACCAGGAATGAGTTTTCATGCAAAAACTGTCTATTTCAACTAAGTTTG
>NW_026453820.1:0-44739 GCF_943734755.1 Anopheles moucheti | reverse complement strand
GGTGGAACTTCATAGCAAAGTACAAAGTTCGTTTTGGATGGACAAAGTTAGTTGAAATAGACAGTTTTTGCATGAAAACTCATTCCTGGTGGAACTTCATAGCAAAGTACAAAGTTCGTTTTGGATGGACAAAGTTAGTTGAAATAGACAGTTTTTGCATGAAAACTCATTCCTGGTGGAACTTCATAGCAAAGTACAAAGTTCGTTTTGGATGGACAAAGTTAGTTGAAATAGACAGTTTTTGCATGAAAACTCATTCCTGGTGGAACTTCATAGCAAAGTACAAAGTTCGTTTTGGATGGACAAAGTTAGTTGAAATAGACAGTTTTTGCATGAAAAACCCATTCCTGGTGGAACTTCATAGCAAAGTACAAAGTTCGTTTTGGATGGATCAATTTAGTTGAAATAGACAGTTTTTGTATGAAAACTCATTCCTGGTGGAACTTCATAGCAAAGTACAAAGTTCGTTTTGGATGGACAAAGTTAGTTGAAATAGACAGTTTTTGCATAAAAACTCATTCCTGGTGGAACTTCATAGCAAAGTACAAAGTTCGTTTTGGATGGACGAATTAAGTTGAAATAGACAGTTTTTGCATGAAAACTCATTCCTGGTGGAACTTCATAGCAAAGTACAAAGTTCGTTTTGGATGGACAAAGTTAGTTGAAATAGACAGTTTTTGCATGAAAACTCATTCCTGGTGGAACTTCATAGCAAAGTACAAAGTTCGTTTTGGATGGACAAAGTTAGTTGAAATAGACAGTTTTTGCATGAAAACTCATTCCTGGTGGAACTTCATAGCAAAGTACAAAGTTCGTTTTGGATGGACAAAGTTAGTTGAAATAGACAGTTTTTGCATGAAAACTCATTCCTGGTGGAAACTTCATAGCAAAGTACAAAGTTCGTTTTGGATGGACAAAGTTAGTTGAAATAGACAGTTTTTGCATGAAAACTCATTCCTGGTGGAACTTCATAGCAAAGTACAAAGTTCGTTTTGGATGGACAAAGTTAGTTGAAATAGACAGTTTTTGCATGAAAACTCATTCCTGGTGGAACTTCATAGCAAAGTACAAAGTTCGTTTTGGATGGACAAAGTTAGTTGAAATAGACAGTTTTTGCATGAAAACCCATTCCTGGTGGAACTTCATAGCAAAGTACAAAGTTCGTTTTGGATGGATCAATTTAGTTGAAATAGACAGTTTTTGTATGAAAACTCATTCCTGGTGGAACTTCATAGCAAAGTACAAAGTTCGTTTTGGATGGACAAAGTTGGTTGAAATAGACAGTTTTTGCATAAAAACTCATTCCTGGTGGAACTTCATAGCAAAGTACAAAGTTCGTTTTGGATGGACAAAGTTAGTTGAAATAGACAGTTTTTGCATGAAAACCCATTCCTGGTGGAACTTCATAGCAAAGTACAAAGTTCGTTTTGGATGGATCAATTTAGTTGAAATAGACAGTTTTTGTATGAAAACTCATTCCTGGTGGAACTTCATAGCAAAGTACAAAGTTCGTTTTGGATGACAAAGTTAGTTGAAATAGACAGTTTTTGCATAAAAACTCATTCCTGGTGGAACTTCATAGCAAAGTACAAAGTTCGTTTTGGATGGACAAAGTTAGTTGAAATAGACAGTTTTTGCATGAAAACCCATTCCTGGTGGAACTTCATAGCAAAGTACAAAGTTCGTTTTGGATGGATGAATTTAGTTGAAATAGACAGTTTTTGTATGAAAACTCATTCCTGGTGGAACTTCATAGCAAAGTACAAAGTTCGTTTTGGATGGACAAAGTTAGTTGAAATAGACAGTTTTTGCATAAAAACTCATTCCTGGTGGAACTTCATAGCAAAGTACAAAGTTCGTTTTGGATGGACAAAGTTAGTTGAAATAGACAGTTTTTGCATGAAAACTCATTCCTGGTGGAACTTCATAGCAAAGTACAAAGTTCGTTTTGGATGGACAAAGTTAGTTGAAATAGACAGTTTTTGCATAAAAACTCATTCCTGGTGGAACTTCATAGCAAAGTACATAGTTCGTTTTGGATGGACAAAGTTAGTTGAAATAGACAGTTTTTGCATGAAAACCCATTCCTGGTGGAACTTCATAGCAAAGTACAAAGTTCGTTTTGGATGCATCAATTTAGTTGAAATAGACAGTTTTTGTATGAAAACTCATTCCTGGTGGAACTTCATAGCATAGTACAAAGTTCGTTTTGGATGGACAAAGTTAGTTGAAATAGACAGTTTTTGCATGAAAACTCATTCCTGGTGGAACTTCATAGCAAAGTACAAAGTTCGTTTTGGATGGACAAAGTTAGTTGAAATAGACAGTTTTTGCATAAAAACTCATTCCTGGTGGAACTTCATAGCAAAGTACAAAGTTCGTTTTGGATGGACAAAGTTAGTTGAAATAGACAGTTTTTGCATAAAAACTCATTCCTGGTGGAACTTCATAGCAAAGTACAAAGTTCGTTTTGGATGGACGAATTAAGTTGAAATAGACAGTTTTTGTATGAAAACTCATTCCTGGTGGAACTTCATAGCATAGTACAAAGTTCGTTTTGGATGGACAAAGTTAGTTGAAATAGACAATTTTTGCATGAAAACTCATTCCTGGTGGAACTTCATAGCAAAGTACAAAGTTCGTTTTGGATGGACAAAGTTAGTTGAAATAGACAGTTTTTGCATAAAAACTCATTCCTGGTGGAACTTCATAGCAAAGTACAAAGTTCGTTTTGGATGGACGAATTAAGTTGAAATAGACAGTTTTTGTATGAAAACTCATTCCTGGTGGAACTTCATAGCATAGTACAAAGTTCGTTTTGGATGGACAAAGTTAGTTGAAATAGACAGTTTTTACATGAAAACTCATTCCTGGTGGAACTTCATAGCAAAGTACAAAGTTCGTTTTGGATGGACAAAGTTAGTTGAAATAGACAGTTTTTGCATAAAAACTCATTCCTGGTGGAACTTCATAGCAAAGTACAAAGTTCGTTTTGGATGGACAAAGTTAGTTGAAATAGACAGTTTTTGCATGAAAACCCATTCCTGGTGGAACTTCATAGCAAAGTACAAAGTTCGTTTTGGATGGATCAATTTAGTTGAAATAGACAGTTTTTGCACGAAAACTCATTCCTGGTGGAACTTCATAGCAAAGTACAAAGTTCGTTTTGGATGGACAAAGTTAGTTGAAATAGACAGTTTTTGCATGAAAACCCATTCCTGGTGGAACTTCATAGCAAAGTACAAAGTTCGTTTTGGATGCATCAATTTAGTTGAAATAGACAGTTTTTGTATGAAAACTCATTCCTGGTGGAACTTCATAGCATAGTACGAAGTTCGTTTTGGATGGACAAAGTTAGTTGAAATAGACAGTTTTTGCATGAAAACTCATTCCTGGTGGAACTTCATAGCAAAGTACAAAGTTCGTTTTGGATGGACAAAGTTAGTTGAAATAGACAGTTTTTGCATAAAAACTCATTCCTGGTGGAACTTCATAGCAAAGTACAAAGTTCGTTTTGGATGGACAAAGTTAGTTGAAATAGACAGTTTTTGCATAAAAACTCATTCCTGGTGGAACTTCATAGCATAGTACAAAGTTCGTTTTGGATGGACAAAGTTAGTTGAAATAGACAGTTTTTGCATGAAAACTCATTCCTGGTGGAACTTCATAGCAAAGTACAAAGTTCGTTTTGGATGGACAAAGTTAGTTGAAATAGACAGTTTTTGCATAAAAACTCATTCCTGGTGGAACTTCATAGCAAAGTACAAAGTTCGTTTTGGATGGACAAAGTTAGTTGAAATAGACAGTTTTTGCATGAAAACTCATTCCTGGTGGAACTTCATAGCAAAGTACAAAGTTCGTTTTGGATGGACGAATTAAGTTGAAATAGACAGTTTTTGTATGAAAACTCATTCCTGGTGGAACTTCATAGCATAGTACAAAGTTCGTTTTGGATGGACAAAGTTAGTTGAAATAGACAGTTTTTGCATGAAAACTCATTCCTGGTGGAACTTCATAGCAAAGTACAAAGTTCGTTTTGGATGGACAAAGTTAGTTGAAATAGACAGTTTTTGCATGAAAACTCATTCCTGGTGGAACTTCATAGCAAAGTACAAAGTTCGTTTTGGATGGACAAAGTTAGTTGAAATAGACAGTTTTTGCATGAAAACCCATTCCTGGTGGAACTTCATAGCAAAGTACAAAGTTCGTTTTGGATGGATCAATTTAGTTGAAATAGACAGTTTTTGTATGAAAACTCATTCCTGGTGGAACTTCATAGCAAAGTACAAAGTTCGTTTTGGATGGACAAAGTTAGTTGAAATAGACAGTTTTTGCATAAAAACTCATTCCTGGTGGAACTTCATAGCAAAGTACAAAGTTCGTTTTGGATGGACGAATTAAGTTGAAATAGACAGTTTTTGCATGAAAACTCATTCCTGGTGGAACTTCATAGCAAAGTACAAAGTTCGTTTTGGATGGACAAAGTTAGTTGAAATAGACAGTTTTTGCATGAAAACTCATTCCTGGTGGAACTTCATAGCAAAGTACAAAGTTCGTTTTGGATGGACAAAGTTAGTTGAAATAGACAGTTTTTGCATGAAAACTCATTCCTGGTGGAACTTCATAGCAAAGTACAAAGTTCGTTTTGGATGGACAAAGTTAGTTGAAATAGACAGTTTTTGCATGAAAACTCATTCCTGGTGGAACTTCATAGCAAAGTACAAAGTTCGTTTTGGATGGACAAAGTTAGTTGAAATAGACAGTTTTTGCATGAAAACTCATTCCTGGTGGAACTTCATAGCAAAGTACAAAGTTCGTTTTGGATGGACAAAGTTAGTTGAAATAGACAGTTTTTGCATGAAAACTCATTCCTGGTGGAACTTCATAGCAAAGTACAAAGTTCGTTTTGGATGGACAAAGTTAGTTGAAATAGACAGTTTTTGCATGAAAACCCATTCCTGGTGGAACTTCATAGCAAAGTACAAAGTTCGTTTTGGATGGATCAATTTAGTTGAAATAGACAGTTTTTGTATGAAAACTCATTCCTGGTGGAACTTCATAGCAAAGTACAAAGTTCGTTTTGGATGGACAAAGTTGGTTGAAATAGACAGTTTTTGCATAAAAACTCATTCCTGGTGGAACTTCATAGCAAAGTACAAAGTTCGTTTTGGATGGACAAAGTTAGTTGAAATAGACAGTTTTTGCATGAAAACCCATTCCTGGTGGAACTTCATAGCAAAGTACAAAGTTCGTTTTGGATGGATCAATTTAGTTGAAATAGACAGTTTTTGTATGAAAACTCATTCCTGGTGGAACTTCATAGCAAAGTACAAAGTTCGTTTTGGATGGACAAAGTTAGTTGAAATAGACAGTTTTTGCATAAAAACTCATTCCTGGTGGAACTTCATAGCAAAGTACAAAGTTCGTTTTGGATGGACAAAGTTAGTTGAAATAGACAGTTTTTGCATGAAAACCCATTCCTGGTGGAACTTCATAGCAAAGTACAAAGTTCGTTTTGGATGGATGAATTTAGTTGAAATAGACAGTTTTTGTATGAAAACTCATTCCTGGTGGAACTTCATAGCAAAGTACAAAGTTCGTTTTGGATGGACAAAGTTAGTTGAAATAGACAGTTTTTGCATAAAAACTCATTCCTGGTGGAACTTCATAGCAAAGTACAAAGTTCGTTTTGGATGGACAAAGTTAGTTGAAATAGACAGTTTTTGCATGAAAACTCATTCCTGGTGGAACTTCATAGCAAAGTACAAAGTTCGTTTTGGATGGACAAAGTTAGTTGAAATAGACAGTTTTTGCATAAAAACTCATTCCTGGTGGAACTTCATAGCAAAGTACATAGTTCGTTTTGGATGGACAAAGTTAGTTGAAATAGACAGTTTTTGCATGAAAACCCATTCCTGGTGGAACTTCATAGCAAAGTACAAAGTTCGTTTTGGATGCATCAATTTAGTTGAAATAGACAGTTTTTGTATGAAAACTCATTCCTGGTGGAACTTCATAGCATAGTACAAAGTTCGTTTTGGATGGACAAAGTTAGTTGAAATAGACAGTTTTTGCATGAAAACTCATTCCTGGTGGAACTTCATAGCAAAGTACAAAGTTCGTTTTGGATGGACAAAGTTAGTTGAAATAGACAGTTTTTGCATAAAAACTCATTCCTGGTGGAACTTCATAGCAAAGTACAAAGTTCGTTTTGGATGGACAAAGTTAGTTGAAATAGACAGTTTTTGCATAAAAACTCATTCCTGGTGGAACTTCATAGCAAAGTACAAAGTTCGTTTTGGATGGACGAATTAAGTTGAAATAGACAGTTTTTGTATGAAAACTCATTCCTGGTGGAACTTCATAGCATAGTACAAAGTTCGTTTTGGATGGACAAAGTTAGTTGAAATAGACAATTTTTGCATGAAAACTCATTCCTGGTGGAACTTCATAGCAAAGTACAAAGTTCGTTTTGGATGGACAAAGTTAGTTGAAATAGACAGTTTTTGCATAAAAACTCATTCCTGGTGGAACTTCATAGCAAAGTACAAAGTTCGTTTTGGATGGACGAATTAAGTTGAAATAGACAGTTTTTGTATGAAAACTCATTCCTGGTGGAACTTCATAGCATAGTACAAAGTTCGTTTTGGATGGACAAAGTTAGTTGAAATAGACAGTTTTTACATGAAAACTCATTCCTGGTGGAACTTCATAGCAAAGTACAAAGTTCGTTTTGGATGGACAAAGTTAGTTGAAATAGACAGTTTTTGCATAAAAACTCATTCCTGGTGGAACTTCATAGCAAAGTACAAAGTTCGTTTTGGATGGACAAAGTTAGTTGAAATAGACAGTTTTTGCATGAAAACCCATTCCTGGTGGAACTTCATAGCAAAGTACAAAGTTCGTTTTGGATGGATCAATTTAGTTGAAATAGACAGTTTTTGCACGAAAACTCATTCCTGGTGGAACTTCATAGCAAAGTACAAAGTTCGTTTTGGATGGACAAAGTTAGTTGAAATAGACAGTTTTTGCATGAAAACCCATTCCTGGTGGAACTTCATAGCAAAGTACAAAGTTCGTTTTGGATGCATCAATTTAGTTGAAATAGACAGTTTTTGTATGAAAACTCATTCCTGGTGGAACTTCATAGCATAGTACGAAGTTCGTTTTGGATGGACAAAGTTAGTTGAAATAGACAGTTTTTGCATGAAAACTCATTCCTGGTGGAACTTCATAGCAAAGTACAAAGTTCGTTTTGGATGGACAAAGTTAGTTGAAATAGACAGTTTTTGCATAAAAACTCATTCCTGGTGGAACTTCATAGCAAAGTACAAAGTTCGTTTTGGATGGACAAAGTTAGTTGAAATAGACAGTTTTTGCATAAAAACTCATTCCTGGTGGAACTTCATAGCATAGTACAAAGTTCGTTTTGGATGGACAAAGTTAGTTGAAATAGACAGTTTTTGCATGAAAACTCATTCCTGGTGGAACTTCATAGCAAAGTACAAAGTTCGTTTTGGATGGACAAAGTTAGTTGAAATAGACAGTTTTTGCATAAAAACTCATTCCTGGTGGAACTTCATAGCAAAGTACAAAGTTCGTTTTGGATGGACAAAGTTAGTTGAAATAGACAGTTTTTGCATGAAAACTCATTCCTGGTGGAACTTCATAGCAAAGTACAAAGTTCGTTTTGGATGGACGAATTAAGTTGAAATAGACAGTTTTTGTATGAAAACTCATTCCTGGTGGAACTTCATAGCATAGTACAAAGTTCGTTTTGGATGGACAAAGTTAGTTGAAATAGACAGTTTTTGCATGAAAACTCATTCCTGGTGGAACTTCATAGCAAAGTACAAAGTTCGTTTTGGATGGACAAAGTTAGTTGAAATAGACAGTTTTTGCATAAAAACTCATTCCTGGTGGAACTTCATAGCAAAGTACAAAGTTCGTTTTGGATGGACAAAGTTAGTTGAAATAGACAGTTTTTGCATGAAAACCCATTCCTGGTGGAACTTCATAGCAAAGTTTAAAGTTCGTTTTGGATGGATCAATTTAGTTGAAATAGACAGTTTTTGCATGAAAACTCATTCCTGGTGGAACTTCATAGTAAAGTACAAAGTTCGTTTTGGATGGACAAAGTTAGTTGAAATAGACAGTTTTTGCATGAAAACTCCTTCCAGGTGGAACTTCATAGCAAAGTACAAAGTTCGTTTTGGATGGACGAATTAAGTTGAAATAGACAGTTTTTGTATGAAAACTCATTCCTGGTGGAACTTCATAGCATAGTACAAAGTTCGTTTTGGATGGACAAAGTTAGTTGAAATAGACAGTTTTTGCATGAAAACTCATTCCTGGTGGAACTTCATAGCAAAGTACAAAGTTCGTTTTGGATGGACAAAGTTAGTTGAAATAGACAGTTTTTGCATAAAAACTCATTCCTGGTGGAACTTCATAGCAAAGTACAAAGTTCGTTTTGGATGGACGAATTAAGTTGAAATAGACAGTTTTTGCATAAAAACTCATTCCTGGTGGAACTTCATAGCAAAGTACAAAGTTCGTTTTGGATGGACGAATTAAGTTGAAATAGACAGTTTTTGCATAAAAACTCATTACTGGTGGAACTTCATAGCAAAGTACAAAGTTCGTTTTGGATGGACAAAGTTAGTTGAAATAGACAGTTTTTGCATGAAAACTCATTCCTGGTGGAACTTCATAGCAAAGTACAAAGTTCGTTTTGGATGGACAAAGTTAGTTGAAATAGACAGTTTTTGCATAAAAACTCATTCCTGGTGGAACTTCATAGCAAAGTACAAAGTTCGTTTTGGATGGATCAATTTAGTTGAAATAGACAGTTTTTGCATGAAAACTCATTCCTGGTGGAACTTCATAGCAAAGTACAAAGTTCGTTTTGGATGGATGAATTTAGTTGAAAAAGACAGTTTTTGCATAAAAACTCATTCCTGGTGGAACTTCATAGCAAAGTACAAAGTTCGTTTTGGATGGATCAATTTAGTTGAAATAGACAGTTTTTGTATGAAAACTCATTCCTGGTGGAACTTCATAGCAAAGTACAAAGTTCGTTTTGGATGGATCAATTTAGTTGAAATAGACAGTTTTTGCATGAAAACTCATTCCTGGTGGAACTTCATAGCAAAGTACAAAGTTCGTTTTGGATGGATCAATTTAGTTGAAATAGACAGTTTTTGTATGAAAACGCATTCCTGGTGGAACTTCATAGCAAAGTACAAAGTTCGTTTTGGATGGACAAAGTTAGTTGAAATAGACAGTTTTTGCATAAAAACTCATTCCTGGTGGAACTTCATAGCAAAGTACAAAGTTCGTTTTGGATGGACAAAGTTAGTTGAAATAGACAGTTTTTGCATAAAAACTCATTCCTGGTGGAACTTCATAGCAAAGTACAAAGTTCGTTTTGGATGGATCAATTTAGTTGAAATAGACAGTTTTTGTATGAAAACTCATTCCTGCTGGAACTTCATAGCAAAGTACAAAGTTCGAATCAGATGGACGAATTAAGTTGAAATAGACAGTTTTTGCATGCAAACGCATTCCTGGTGGAACTTCATAGCAAAGTACAAAGTTCGTTTTGGATGGACAAAGTTAGTTGAAATAGACAGTTTTTGCATGAAAACTCATTCCTGGTGGAACTTCATAGCAAACTACAAAGTTCGTTTTGGATGGACAAAGTTAGTTGAAATAGACAGTTTTTGCATAAAAACTCATTCCTGGTGGAACTTCATAGCAAAGTACAAAGTTCGTTTTGGATGGATCAATTTAGTTGAAAAAGACAGTTTTTGCATAAAAACTCATTCCTGGTGGAACTTCATAGCAAAGTACAAAGTTCGTTTTGGATGGATCAATTTAGTTGGAATAGACAGTTTTTGCATGAAAACTCATTCCTGGTGGAACTTCATAGCAAAGTACAAAGTTCGTTTTGGATGGACAAAGTTAGTTGAAATAGACAGTTTTTGCATAAAAACTCATTCCTGGTGGAACTTCATAGCAAAGTACAAAGTTCGTTTTGGATGGACAAAGTTAGTTGAAATAGACAGTTTTTGCATAAAAACTCATTCCTGGTGGAACTTCATAGCAAAGTACAAAGTTCGTTTTGGATGGATCAATTTAGTTGAAATAGACAGTTTTTGTATGAAAACTCATTCCTGGTGGAACTTCATAGCAAAGTACAAAGTTCGTTTTGGATGGACAAAGTTAGTTGAAATAGATAATTTTTGCATGAAAACTCATTCCTGGTGGAACTTCATAGCAAAGTACAAAGTTCGTTTTGGATGGATCAATTTAGTTGGAATAGACAGTTTTTGCATGAAAACTCATTCCTGGTGGAACTTCATAGCAAAGTACAAAGTTCGTTTTGGATGGATCAATTTAGTTGAAATAGACAGTTTTTGCATGAAAACTCATTCCTGGTGGAACTTCATAGCAAAGTACAAAGTTCGTTTTGGATGGATCAATTTAGTTGAAAAAGACAGTTTTTGCATAAAAACTCATTCCTGGTGGAACTTCATAGCAAAGTACAAAGTTCGTTTTGGATGGACAAAGTTAGTTGAAATAGACAGTTTTTGCATAAAAACTCATTCCTGGTGGAACTTCATAGCAAAGTACAAAGTTCGTTTTGGATGGATCAATTTAGTTGAAAAAGACAGTTTTTGCATAAAAACTCATTCCTGGTGGAACTTCATAGCAAAGTACAAAGTTCGTTTTGGATGGATCAATTTAGTTGGAATAGACAGTTTTTGCATGAAAACTCATTCCTGGTGGAACTTCATAGCAAAGTACAAAGTTCGTTTTGGATGGATCAATTTAGTTGAAATAGACAGTTTTTGCATGAAAACTCATTCCTGGTGGAACTTCATAGCAAAGTACAAAGTTCGTTTTGGATGGATCAATTTAGTTGAAATAGACAGTTTTTGCATGAAAACTCATTCCTGGTGGAACTTCATAGCAAAGTACAAAGTTCGTTTTGGATGGATCAATTTAGTTGAAATAGACAGTTTTTGTATGAAAACGCATTCCTGGTGGAACTTCATAGCAAAGTACAAAGTTCGTTTTGGATGGACAAAGTTAGTTGAAATAGACAGTTTTTGCATAAAAACTCATTCCTGGTGGAACTTCATAGCAAAGTACAAAGTTCGTTTTGGATGGACAAAGTTAGTTGAAATAGACAGTTTTTGCATAAAAACTCATTCCTGGTGGAACTTCATAGCAAAGTACAAAGTTCGTTTTGGATGGATCAATTTAGTTGAAATAGACAGTTTTTGTATGAAAACTCATTCCTGGTGGAACTTCATAGCAAAGTACAAAGTTCGAATCAGATGGACGAATTAAGTTGAAATAGACAGTTTTTGCATGAAAACTCATTCCTGGTGGAACTTCATAGCAAAGTACAAAGTTCGTTTTGGATGGACAAAGTTAGTTGAAATAGACAGTTTTTGCATAAAAACTCATTCCTGGTGGAACTTCATAGCAAAGTACAAAGTTCGTTTTGGATGGACAAAGTTAGTTGAAATAGACAGTTTTTGCATAAAAACTCATTCCTGGTGGAACTTCATAGCAAAGTACAAAGTTCGTTTTGGATGGATCAATTTAGTTGAAATAGACAGTTTTTGTATGAAAACTCATTCCTGGTGGAACTTCATAGCAAAGTACAAAGTTCGTTTTGGATGGACAAAGTTAGTTGAAATAGATAATTTTTGCATGAAAACTCATTCCTGGTGGAACTTCATAGCAAAGTACAAAGTTCGTTTTGGATGGACAAAGTTAGTTAAAATAGACAGTTTTTGCATGAAAACTCATTCCTGGTGGAACTTCATAGCAAACTACAAAGTTCGTTTTGGATGGACAAAGTTAGTTGAAATAGACAGTTCTTGCATGAAAACTCATTCCTGGTGGAACTTCATAGCAAAGTACAAAGTTCGTTTTGGATGGATCAATTTAGTTGAAATAGACAGTTTTTGCATGAAAACTCATTCCTGGTGGAACTTCATAGCAAAGTACAAAGTTCGTTTTGGATGGACAAAGTTAGTTGAAATAGACAGTTTTTGCATGAAAACTCATTCCTGGTGGAACTTCATAGCAAAGTACAAAGTTCGTTTTGGATGGACAAAGTTAGTTGAAATAGACAGTTCTTGCACGAAAACTCATTCCTGGTAGAACTTCATAGCAAAGTACAAAGTTCGTATCGGATGGACGAATTAAGTTGAAATAGACAGTTTTTGCATGAAAACTCATTCCTGGTAGAACTTCATAGCAAAGAACAAAGTTCGTTTTGGATGGATCAATTTAGTTGAAATAGACAGTTTTTGCATGAAAACTCATTCCTGGTGGAACTTCATAGCAAAGTACAAAGTTCGTTTTGGATGGACAAAGTTAGTTGAAATAGACAGTTCTTGCATGAAAACTCATTCCTGGTGGAACTTCATAGCAAAGTACAAAGTTCGTATCGGATGGACGAATTAAGTTGAAATAGACAGTTTTTGCATGAAAACTCATTCCTGGTAGAACTTCATAGCAAAGAACAAAGTTCGTTTTGGATGGATCAATTTAGTTGAAATAGACAGTTTTTGCATGAAAACTCATTCCTGGTGGAACTTCATAGCAAAGTACAAAGTTCGTTTTGGATGGATCAATTTAGTTGAAATAGACAGTTTTTGTATGAAAACTCATTCCTGGTGGAACTTCATAGCAAAGTACAAAGTTCGTTTTGGATGGACAAAGTTAGTTGAAATAGATAATTTTTGCATGAAAACTCATTCCTGGTGGAACTTCATAGCAAAGTACAAAGTTCGTTTTGGATGGACAAAGTTAGTTAAAATAGACAGTTTTTGCATGAAAACTCATTCCTGGTGGAACTTCATAGCAAACTACAAAGTTCGTTTTGGATGGACAAAGTTAGTTGAAATAGACAGTTCTTGCATGAAAACTCATTCCTGGTGGAACTTCATAGCAAAGTACAAAGTTCGTTTTGGATGGATCAATTTAGTTGAAATAGACAGTTTTTGCATGAAAACTCATTCCTGGTGGAACTTCATAGCAAAGTACAAAGTTCGTTTTGGATGGACAAAGTTAGTTGAAATAGACAGTTCTTGCATGAAAACTCATTCCTGGTAGAACTTCATAGCAAAGTACAAAGTTCGTATCGGATGGACGAATTAAGTTGAAATAGACAGTTTTTGCATGAAAACTCATTCCTGGTGGAACTTCATAGCAAAGTACAAAGTTCGTTTTGGATGGATCAATTTAGTTGAAATAGACAGTTTTTGCATGAAAACTCATTCCTGGTGGAACTTCATAGCAAAGTACAAAGTTCGTTTTGGATGGATCAATTTAGTTGAAAAAGACAGTTTTTGCATAAAAACTCATTCCTGGTGGAACTTCATAGCAAAGTACAAAGTTCGTTTTGGATGGATCAATTTAGTTGAAATAGACAGTTTTTGCATGAAAACTCATTCCTGGTGGAACTTCATAGCAAAGTACAAAGTTCGTTTTGGATGGACAAAGTTAGTTGAAATAGACAGTTTTTGCATGAAAACTCATTCCTGGTGGAACTTCATAGCAAAGAACAAAGTTCGTTTTGGATGGATCAATTTAGTTGAAATAGACAGTTTTTGCATGAAAACTCATTCCTGGTGGAACTTCATAGCAAAGTACAAAGTTCATTTTGGATGGATCAATTTAGTTGAAATAGACAGTTTTTGCATGAAAACTCATTCCTGGTGGAACTTCATAGCAAAGTACAAAGTTCGTTTTGGATGGACAAAGTTAGTTGAAATAGACAGTTCTTGCATGAAAACTCATTCCTGGTGGAACTTCATAGCAAAGTACAAAGTTCATTTTGGATGGATCAATTTAGTTGAAATAGACAGTTTTTGCATGAAAACTCATTCCTGGTGGAACTTCATAGCAAAGTACAAAGTTCGTTTTGGATGGACAAAGTTAGTTGAAATAGACAGTTCTTGCATGAAAACTCATTCCTGGTAGAACTTCATAGCAAAGTACAAAGTTCGTATCGGATGGACGAATTAAGTTGAAATAGACAGTTTTTGCATGAAAACTCATTCCTGGTGGAACTTCATAGCAAAGTACAAAGTTCGTTTTGGATGGATCAATTTAGTTGAAATAGACAGTTTTTGCATGAAAACTCATTCCTGGTGGAACTTCATAGCAAAGTACAAAGTTCGTTTTGGATGGATCAATTTAGTTGAAAAAGACAGTTTTTGCATAAAAACTCATTCCTGGTGGAACTTCATAGCAAAGTACAAAGTTCGTTTTGGATGGATCAATTTAGTTGAAATAGACAGTTTTTGCATGAAAACTCATTCCTGGTGGAACTTCATAGCAAAGTACAAAGTTCGTTTTGGATGGACAAAGTTAGTTGAAATAGACAGTTTTTGCATGAAAACTCATTCCTGGTGGAACTTCATAGCAAAGAACAAAGTTCGTTTTGGATGGATCAATTTAGTTGAAATAGACAGTTTTTGCATGAAAACTCATTCCTGGTGGAACTTCATAGCAAAGTACAAAGTTCATTTTGGATGGATCAATTTAGTTGAAATAGACAGTTTTTGCATGAAAACTCATTCCTGGTGGAACTTCATAGCAAAGTACAAAGTTCGTTTTGGATGGACAAAGTTAGTTGAAATAGACAGTTTTTGCATGAAAACTCATTCCTGGTGGAACTTCATAGCAAAGTACAAAGTTCATTTTGGATGGATCAATTTAGTTGAAATAGACAGTTTTTGCATGAAAACTCATTCCTGGTGGAACTTCATAGCAAAGTACAAAGTTCGTTTTGGATGGACAAAGTTAGTTGAAATAGACAGTTCTTGCATGAAAACTCATTCCTGGTAGAACTTCATAGCAAAGTACAAAGTTCGTATCGGATGGACGAATTAAGTTGAAATAGACAGTTTTTGCATGAAAACTCATTCCTGGTGGAACTTCATAGCAAAGTACAAAGTTCGTTTTGGATGGATCAATTTAGTTGAAATAGACAGTTTTTGCATGAAAACTCATTCCTGGTGGAACTTCATAGCAAAGTACAAAGTTCGTTTTGGATGGATCAATTTAGTTGAAAAAGACAGTTTTTGCATAAAAACTCATTCCTGGTGGAACTTCATAGCAAAGTACAAAGTTCGTTTTGGATGGATCAATTTAGTTGAAATAGACAGTTTTTGCATGAAAACTCATTCCTGGTGGAACTTCATAGCAAAGTACAAAGTTCGTTTTGGATGGACAAAGTTAGTTGAAATAGACAGTTTTTGCATGAAAACTCATTCCTGGTGGAACTTCATAGCAAAGAACAAAGTTCGTTTTGGATGGATCAATTTAGTTGAAATAGACAGTTTTTGCATGAAAACTCATTCCTGGTGGAACTTCATAGCAAAGTACAAAGTTCGTTTTGGATGGATCAATTTAGTTGAAATAGACAGTTTTTGCATGAAAACTCATTCCTGGTGGAACTTCATAGCAAAGTACAAAGTTCGTTTTGGATGAATGAATTTAGTTGAAAAAGACAGTTTTTGCATAAAAACTCATTCCTGGTGGAACTTCATAGCAAAGTACAAAGTTCGTTTTGGATGGATCAATTTAGTTGAAATAGACAGTTTTTGCATGAAAACTCATTCCTGGTGGAACTTCATAGCAAAGTACAAAGTTCGTTTTGGATGGATGAATTTAGTTGAAAAAGACAGTTTTTGCATAAAAACTCATTCCTGGTGGAACTTCATAGCAAAGTACAAAGTTCGTTTTGGATGGATCAATTTAGTTGAAATAGACAGTTTTTGTATGAAAACTCATTCCTGGTGGAACTTCATAGCAAAGTACAAAGTTCGTTTTGGATGGATCAATTTAGTTGAAAAAGACAGTTTTTGCATGAAAACTCATTCCTGGTGGAACTTCATAGCAAAGTACAAAGTTCGTTTTGGATGGATCAATTTAGTTGAAATAGACAGTTTTTGTATGAAAACGCATTCCTGGTGGAACTTCATAGCAAAGTACAAAGTTCGTTTTGGATGGACAAAGTTAGTTGAAATAGACAGTTTTTGCATAAAAACTCATTCCTGGTGGAACTTCATAGCAAAGTACAAAGTTCGTATCGGATGGACGAATTAAGTTGAAATAGACAGTTTTTGCATGAAAACTCATTCCTGGTGGAACTTCATAGCAAAGTACAAAGTTCGTTTTGGATGGATCAATTTAGTTGAAATAGACAGTTTTTGTATGAAAACGCATTCCTGGTGGAACTTCATAGCAAAGTACAAAGTTCGTTTTGGATGGATCAATTTAGTTGAAATAGACAGTTTTTGCATGAAAACTCATTCCTGGTGGAACTTCATAGCAAAGTACAAAGTTCGTTTTGGATGGATCAATTTAGTTGAAATAGACAGTTTTTGCATGAAAACTCATTCCTGGTGGAACTTCATAGCAAAGTACAAAGTTCGTTTTGGATGGACAAAATTAGTTGAAATAGACAGTTTTTGCATGAAAACTCATTCCTGGTGGAACTTCATAGCAAAGTACAAAGTTCGTTTTGGATGGACAAAGTTAGTTGAAATAGACAGTTTTTGCATGAAAACTCATTCCTGGTGGAACTTCATAGCAAAGTACAAAGTTCATTTTGGATGGATCAATTTAGTTGAAATAGACAGTTTTTGCATGAAAACTCATTCCTGGTGGAACTTCATAGCAAAGTACAAAGTTCGTTTTGGATGGACAAAGTTAGTTGAAATAGACAGTTTTTGCATAAAAACTCATTCCTGGTGGAACTTCATAGCAAAGTACAAAGTTCGTTTTGGATGGATCAATTTAGTTGAAATAGACAGTTTTTGCATGAAAACTCATTCCTGGTGGAACTTCATAGCAAAGTACAAAGTTCGTTTTGGATGGATGAATTTAGTTGAAAAAGACAGTTTTTGCATAAAAACTCATTCCTGGTGGAACTTCATAGCAAAGTACAAAGTTCGTTTTGGATGGATCAATTTAGTTGAAATAGACAGTTTTTGCATGAAAACTCATTCCTGGTGGAACTTCATAGCAAAGTACAAAGTTCGTTTTGGATGGATGAATTTAGTTGAAAAAGACAGTTTTTGCATAAAAACTCATTCCTGGTGGAACTTCATAGCAAAGTACAAAGTTCGTTTTGGATGGATCAATTTAGTTGAAATAGACAGTTTTTGTATGAAAACTCATTCCTGGTGGAACTTCATAGCAAAGTACAAAGTTCGTTTTGGATGGATCAATTTAGTTGAAAAAGACAGTTTTTGCATGAAAACTCATTCCTGGTGGAACTTCATAGCAAAGTACAAAGTTCGTTTTGGATGGATCAATTTAGTTGAAATAGACAGTTTTTGTATGAAAACGCATTCCTGGTGGAACTTCATAGCAAAGTACAAAGTTCGTTTTGGATGGACAAAGTTAGTTGAAATAGACAGTTTTTGCATGAAAACTCATTCCTGGTGGAACTTCATAGCAAAGAACAAAGTTCGTTTTGGATGGATCAATTTAGTTGAAATAGACAGTTTTTGCATGAAAACTCATTCCTGGTGGAACTTCATAGCAAAGTACAAAGTTCGTTTTGGATGGACAAAGTTAGTTGAAATAGACAGTTTTTGCATGAAAACTCATTCCTGGTGGAACTTCATAGCAAAGAACAAAGTTCGTTTTGGATGGACAAAGTTAGTTGAAATAGACAGTTTTTGCATGAAAACTCATTCCTGGTGGAGCTTCATAGCAAAGTACAAAGTTCGTTTTGGATGGACAAAGTTAGTTGAAATAGACAGTTTTTGCATGAAAACTCATTCCTGGTGGAACTTCATAGCAAAGTACAAAGTTCGTTTTGGATGGACAAAGTTAGTTGAAATAGACAGTTCTTGCACGAAAACTCATTCCTGGTAGAACTTCATAGCAAAGTACAAAGTTCGTATCGGATGGACGAATTAAGTTGAAATAGACAGTTTTTGCATGAAAACTCATTCCTGGTAGAACTTCATAGCAAAGAACAAAGTTCGTTTTGGATGGATCAATTTAGTTGAAATAGACAGTTTTTGCATGAAAACTCATTCCTGGTGGAACTTCATAGCAAAGTACAAAGTTCGTTTTGGATGGATCAATTTAGTTGAAATAGACAGTTTTTGCATGAAAACTCATTCCTGGTGGAACTTCATAGCAAAGTACAAAGTTCGTTTTGGATGGACAAAATTAGTTGAAATAGACAGTTTTTGCATGAAAACTCATTCCTGGTGGAACTTCATAGCAAAGTACAAAGTTCGTTTTGGATGGACAAAGTTAGTTGAAATAGACAGTTTTTGCATGAAAACTCATTCCTGGTGGAACTTCATAGCAAAGTACAAAGTTCATTTTGGATGGATCAATTTAGTTGAAATAGACAGTTTTTGCATGAAAACTCATTCCTGGTGGAACTTCATAGCAAAGTACAAAGTTCGTTTTGGATGGACAAAGTTAGTTGAAATAGACAGTTCTTGCATGAAAACTCATTCCTGGTAGAACTTCATAGCAAAGTACAAAGTTCGTATCGGATGGACGAATTAAGTTGAAATAGACAGTTTTTGCATGAAAACTCATTCCTGGTGGAACTTCATAGCAAAGTACAAAGTTCGTTTTGGATGGATCAATTTAGTTGAAATAGACAGTTTTTGCATGAAAACTCATTCCTGGTGGAACTTCATAGCAAAGTACAAAGTTCGTTTTGGATGGATGAATTTAGTTGAAAAAGACAGTTTTTGCATAAAAACTCATTCCTGGTGGAACTTCATAGCAAAGTACAAAGTTCGTTTTGGATGGATCAATTTAGTTGAAAAAGACAGTTTTTGCATAAAAACTCATTCCTGGTGGAACTTCATAGCAAAGTACAAAGTTCGTTTTGGATGGATCAATTTAGTTGAAATAGACAGTTTTTGCATGAAAACTCATTCCTGGTGGAACTTCATAGCAAAGAACAAAGTTCGTTTTGGATGGATGAATTTAGTTGAAAAAGACAGTTTTTGCATGAAAACTCATTCCTGGTGGAACTTCATAGCAAAGTACAAAGTTCGTTTTGGATGGATCAATTTAGTTGAAAAAGACAGTTTTTGCATGAAAACTCATTCCTGGTGGAACTTCATAGCAAAGTACAAAGTTCGTTTTGGATGGATCAATTTAGTTGAAATAGACAGTTTTTGCATGAAAACTCATTCCTGGTGGAACTTCATAGCAAAGAACAAAGTTCGTTTTGGATGGATCAATTTAGTTGAAATAGACAGTTTTTGCATGAAAACTCATTCCTGGTGGAACTTCATAGCAAAGTACAAAGTTCGTTTTGGATGGATCAATTTAGTTGAAAAAGACAGTTTTTGCATGAAAACTCATTCCTGGTGGAACTTCATAGCAAAGTACAAAGTTCGTTTTGGATGGATGAATTTAGTTGAAATAGACAGTTTTTGCATGAAAACTCATTCCTGGTGGAACTTCATAGCAAAGTACAAAGTTCGTTTTGGATGGATCAATTTAGTTGAAAAAGACAGTTTTTGCATGAAAACTCATTCCTGGTGGAACTTCATAGCAAAGTACAAAGTTCGTTTTGGATGGATCAATTTAGTTGAAATAGACAGTTTTTGTATGAAAACGCATTCCTGGTGGAACTTCATAGCAAAGTACAAAGTTCGTTTTGGATGGACAAAGTTAGTTGAAATAGACAGTTTTTGCATGAAAACTCATTCCTGGTGGAACTTCATAGCAAAGAACAAAGTTCGTTTTGGATGGATCAATTTAGTTGAAATAGACAGTTTTTGCATGAAAACTCATTCCTGGTGGAACTTCATAGCAAAGTACAAAGTTCGTTTTGGATGGATCAATTTAGTTGAAATAGACAGTTTTTGCATGAAAACTCATTCCTGGTGGAACTTCATAGCAAAGTACAAAGTTCGTTTTGGATGGATCAATTTAGTTGAAATAGACAGTTTTTGTATGAAAACGCATTCCTGGTGGAACTTCATAGCAAAGTACAAAGTTCGTTTTGGATGGACAAAGTTAGTTGAAATAGACAGTTCTTGCATGAAAACTCATTCCTGGTAGAACTTCATAGCAAAGTACAAAGTTCGTATCGGATGGACGAATTAAGTTGAAATAGACAGTTTTTGCATGAAAACTCATTCCTGGTGGAACTTCATAGCAAAGTACAAAGTTCGTTTTGGATGGATCAATTTAGTTGAAATAGACAGTTTTTGCATGAAAACTCATTCCTGGTGGAACTTCATAGCAAAGTACAAAGTTCGTTTTGGATGGACAAAGTTAGTTGAAATAGACAGTTTTTGCATGAAAACTCATTCCTGGTGGAACTTCATAGCAAAGAACAAAGTTCGTTTTGGATGGATCAATTTAGTTGAAATAGACAGTTTTTGCATGAAAACTCATTCCTGGTGGAACTTCATAGCAAAGTACAAAGTTCGTTTTGGATGGATCAATTTAGTTGAAATAGACAGTTTTTGCATGAAAACTCATTCCTGGTGGAACTTCATAGCAAAGTACAAAGTTCGTTTTGGATGGATGAATTTAGTTGAAAAAGACAGTTTTTGCATGAAAACTCATTCCTGGTGGAACTTCATAGCAAAGTACAAAGTTCGTTTTGGATGGATCAATTTAGTTGAAAAAGACAGTTTTTGCATGAAAACTCATTCCTGGTGGAACTTCATAGCAAAGTACAAAGTTCGTTTTGGATGGATCAATTTAGTTGAAATAGACAGTTTTTGTATGAAAACGCATTCCTGGTGGAACTTCATAGCAAAGTACAAAGTTCGTTTTGGATGGACAAAGTTAGTTGAAATAGACAGTTTTTGCATGAAAACTCATTCCTGGTGGAACTTCATAGCAAAGAACAAAGTTCGTTTTGGATGGATCAATTTAGTTGAAATAGACAGTTTTTGCATGAAAACTCATTCCTGGTGGAACTTCATAGCAAAGTACAAAGTTCGTTTTGGATGGACAAAGTTAGTTGAAATAGACAGTTTTTGCATGAAAACTCATTCCTGGTGGAACTTCATAGCAAAGAACAAAGTTCGTTTTGGATGGATCAATTTAGTTGAAATAGACAGTTTTTGCATGAAAACTCATTCCTGGTGGAACTTCATAGCAAAGTACAAAGTTCGTTTTGGATGGACAAAGTTAGTTTAAATAGACAGTTTTTGCATGAAAACTCATTCCTGGTGGAACTTCATAGCAAAGTACAAAGTTCGTTTTGGATGGACAAAGTTAGTTGAAATAGACAGTTCTTGCACGAAAACTCATTCCTGGTAGAACTTCATAGCAAAGTACAAAGTTCGTATCGGATGGACGAATTAAGTTGAAATAGACAGTTTTTGCATGAAAACTCATTCCTGGTAGAACTTCATAGCAAAGAACAAAGTTCGTTTTGGATGGATCAATTTAGTTGAAATAGACAGTTTTTGCATGAAAACTCATTCCTGGTGGAACTTCATAGCAAAGTACAAAGTTCGTTTTGGATGGATCAATTTAGTTGAAATAGACAGTTTTTGCATGAAAACTCATTCCTGGTGGAACTTCATAGCAAAGTACAAAGTTCGTTTTGGATGGACAAAATTAGTTGAAATAGACAGTTTTTGCATGAAAACTCATTCCTGGTGGAACTTCATAGCAAAGTACAAAGTTCGTTTTGGATGGACAAAGTTAGTTGAAATAGACAGTTTTTGCATGAAAACTCATTCCTGGTGGAACTTCATAGCAAAGTACAAAGTTCATTTTGGATGGATCAATTTAGTTGAAATAGACAGTTTTTGCATGAAAACTCATTCCTGGTGGAACTTCATAGCAAAGTACAAAGTTCGTTTTGGATGGACGAATTAAGTTGAAATAGACAGTTTTTGTATGAAAACTCATTCCTGGTGGAACTTCATAGTAAAGTACAAAGTTCGTTTTGGATGGATCAATTTAGTTGAAATAGACAGTTTTTGCATGAAAACTCATTCCTGGTGGAACTTCATAGCAAAGTACAAAGTTCGTTTTGGATGGACAAAGTTAGTTGAAATAGACAGTTCTTGCATGAAAACTCATTCCTGGTAGAACTTCATAGCAAAGTACAAAGTTCGTATCGGATGGACGAATTAAGTTGAAATAGACAGTTTTTGCATGAAAACTCATTCCTGGTGGAACTTCATAGCAAAGTACAAAGTTCGTTTTGGATGGATCAATTTAGTTGAAATAGACAGTTTTTGCATGAAAACTCATTCCTGGTGGAACTTCATAGCAAAGTACAAAGTTCGTTTTGGATGGATGAATTTAGTTGAAAAAGACAGTTTTTGCATAAAAACTCATTCCTGGTGGAACTTCATAGCAAAGTACAAAGTTCGTTTTGGATGGATCAATTTAGTTGAAAAAGACAGTTTTTGCATAAAAACTCATTCCTGGTGGAACTTCATAGCAAAGTACAAAGTTCGTTTTGGATGGATCAATTTAGTTGAAATAGACAGTTTTTGCATGAAAACTCATTCCTGGTGGAACTTCATAGCAAAGTACAAAGTTCGTTTTGGATGGATCAATTTAGTTGAAATAGACAGTTTTTGCATGAAAACTCATTCCTGGTGGAACTTCATAGCAAAGTACAAAGTTCGTTTTGGATGGACAAAGTTAGTTGAAATAGACAGTTCTTGCATGAAAACTCATTCCTGGTAGAACTTCATAGCAAAGTACAAAGTTCGTATCGGATGGACGAATTAAGTTGAAATAGACAGTTTTTGCATGAAAACTCATTCCTGGTGGAACTTCATAGCAAAGTACAAAGTTCGTTTTGGATGGATCAATTTAGTTGAAATAGACAGTTTTTGCATGAAAACTCATTCCTGGTGGAACTTCATAGCAAAGTACAAAGTTCATTTTGGATGGATCAATTTAGTTGAAATAGACAGTTTTTGCATGAAAACTCATTCCTGGTGGAACTTCATAGCAAAGTACAAAGTTCGTTTTGGATGGATGAATTTAGTTGAAAAAGACAGTTTTTGCATAAAAACTCATTCCTGGTGGAACTTCATAGCAAAGTACAAAGTTCGTTTTGGATGGATCAATTTAGTTGAAATAGACAGTTTTTGTATGAAAACTCATTCCTGGTGGAACTTCATAGCAAAGTACAAAGTTCGTTTTGGATGGATCAATTTAGTTGAAATAGACAGTTTTTGCATGAAAACTCATTCCTGGTGGAACTTCATAGCAAAGTACAAAGTTCGTTTTGGATGGATCAATTTAGTTGAAATAGACAGTTTTTGCATGAAAACTCATTCCTGGTGGAACTTCATAGCAAAGTACAAAGTTCGTTTTGGATGGACAAAGTTAGTTGAAATAGACAGTTTTTGCATGAAAACTCATTCCTGGTGGAACTTCATAGCAAAGAACAAAGTTCGTTTTGGATGGATCAATTTAGTTGAAATAGACAGTTTTTGCATGAAAACTCATTCCTGGTGGAACTTCATAGCAAAGTACAAAGTTCGTTTTGGATGGATCAATTTAGTTGAAATAGACAGTTTTTGCATGAAAACTCATTCCTGGTGGAACTTCATAGCAAAGTACAAAGTTCGTTTTGGATGGATGAATTTAGTTGAAAAAGACAGTTTTTGCATGAAAACTCATTCCTGGTGGAACTTCATAGCAAAGTACAAAGTTCGTTTTGGATGGATCAATTTAGTTGAAAAAGACAGTTTTTGCATGAAAACTCATTCCTGGTGGAACTTCATAGCAAAGTACAAAGTTCGTTTTGGATGGATCAATTTAGTTGAAATAGACAGTTTTTGTATGAAAACGCATTCCTGGTGGAACTTCATAGCAAAGTACAAAGTTCGTTTTGGATGGACAAAGTTAGTTGAAATAGACAGTTTTTGCATGAAAACTCATTCCTGGTGGAACTTCATAGCAAAGAACAAAGTTCGTTTTGGATGGATCAATTTAGTTGAAATAGACAGTTTTTGCATGAAAACTCATTCCTGGTGGAACTTCATAGCAAAGTACAAAGTTCGTTTTGGATGGACAAAGTTAGTTGAAATAGACAGTTTTTGCATGAAAACTCATTCCTGGTGGAACTTCATAGCAAAGAACAAAGTTCGTTTTGGATGGATCAATTTAGTTGAAATAGACAGTTTTTGCATGAAAACTCATTCCTGGTGGAACTTCATAGCAAAGTACAAAGTTCGTTTTGGATGGACAAAGTTAGTTTAAATAGACAGTTTTTGCATGAAAACTCATTCCTGGTGGAACTTCATAGCAAAGTACAAAGTTCGTTTTGGATGGACAAAGTTAGTTGAAATAGACAGTTCTTGCACGAAAACTCATTCCTGGTAGAACTTCATAGCAAAGTACAAAGTTCGTATCGGATGGACGAATTAAGTTGAAATAGACAGTTTTTGCATGAAAACTCATTCCTGGTAGAACTTCATAGCAAAGAACAAAGTTCGTTTTGGATGGATCAATTTAGTTGAAATAGACAGTTTTTGCATGAAAACTCATTCCTGGTGGAACTTCATAGCAAAGTACAAAGTTCGTTTTGGATGGATCAATTTAGTTGAAATAGACAGTTTTTGCATGAAAACTCATTCCTGGTGGAACTTCATAGCAAAGTACAAAGTTCGTTTTGGATGGACAAAATTAGTTGAAATAGACAGTTTTTGCATGAAAACTCATTCCTGGTGGAACTTCATAGCAAAGTACAAAGTTCGTTTTGGATGGACAAAGTTAGTTGAAATAGACAGTTTTTGCATGAAAACTCATTCCTGGTGGAACTTCATAGCAAAGTACAAAGTTCATTTTGGATGGATCAATTTAGTTGAAATAGACAGTTTTTGCATGAAAACTCATTCCTGGTGGAACTTCATAGCAAAGTACAAAGTTCGTTTTGGATGGACGAATTAAGTTGAAATAGACAGTTTTTGTATGAAAACTCATTCCTGGTGGAACTTCATAGTAAAGTACAAAGTTCGTTTTGGATGGATCAATTTAGTTGAAATAGACAGTTTTTGCATGAAAACTCATTCCTGGTGGAACTTCATAGCAAAGTACAAAGTTCGTTTTGGATGGACAAAGTTAGTTGAAATAGACAGTTCTTGCATGAAAACTCATTCCTGGTAGAACTTCATAGCAAAGTACAAAGTTCGTATCGGATGGACAAAGTTAGTTGAAATAGACAGTTTTTGCATGAAAACTCATTCCTGGTGGAACTTCATAGCAAAGTACAAAGTTCGTTTTGGATGGATCAATTTAGTTGAAATAGACAGTTTTTGCATGAAAACTCATTCCTGGTGGAACTTCATAGCAAAGTACAAAGTTCGTTTTGGATGGATGAATTTAGTTGAAAAAGACAGTTTTTGCATAAAAACTCATTCCTGGTGGAACTTCATAGCAAAGTACAAAGTTCGTTTTGGATGGATCAATTTAGTTGAAAAAGACAGTTTTTGCATAAAAACTCATTCCTGGTGGAACTTCATAGCAAAGTACAAAGTTCGTTTTGGATGGATCAATTTAGTTGAAATAGACAGTTTTTGCATGAAAACTCATTCCTGGTGGAACTTCATAGCAAAGTACAAAGTTCGTTTTGGATGGATCAATTTAGTTGAAATAGACAGTTTTTGCATGAAAACTCATTCCTGGTGGAACTTCATAGCAAAGTACAAAGTTCGTTTTGGATGGACAAAGTTAGTTGAAATAGACAGTTCTTGCATGAAAACTCATTCCTGGTAGAACTTCATAGCAAAGTACAAAGTTCGTATCGGATGGACGAATTAAGTTGAAATAGACAGTTTTAGCATGAAAACTCATTCCTGGTGGAACTTCATAGCAAAGTACAAAGTTCGTTTTGGATGGATCAATTTAGTTGAAATAGACAGTTTTTGCATGAAAACTCATTCCTGGTGGAACTTCATAGCAAAGTACAAAGTTCATTTTGGATGGATCAATTTAGTTGAAATAGACAGTTTTTGCATGAAAACTCATTCCTGGTGGAACTTCATAGCAAAGTACAAAGTTCGTTTTGGATGGATGAATTTAGTTGAAAAAGACAGTTTTTGCATAAAAACTCATTCCTGGTGGAACTTCATAGCAAAGTACAAAGTTCGTTTTGGATGGATCAATTTAGTTGAAATAGACAGTTTTTGTATGAAAACTCATTCCTGGTGGAACTTCATAGCAAAGTACAAAGTTCGTTTTGGATGGATCAATTTAGTTGAAATAGACAGTTTTTGCATGAAAACTCATTCCTGGTGGAACTTCATAGCAAAGTACAAAGTTCGTTTTGGATGGATCAATTTAGTTGAAATAGACAGTTTTTGCATGAAAACTCATTCCTGGTGGAACTTCATAGCAAAGTACAAAGTTCGTTTTGGATGGATCAATTTAGTTGAAATAGACAGTTTTTGTATGAAAACGCATTCCTGGTGGAACTTCATAGCAAAGTACAAAGTTCGTTTTGGATGGACAAAGTTAGTTGAAATAGACAGTTTTTGCATAAAAACTCATTCCTGGTGGAACTTCATAGCAAAGTACAAAGTTCGTTTTGGATGGATCAATTTAGTTGAAATAGACAGTTTTTGCATGAAAACTCATTCCTGGTGGAACTTCATAGCAAAGAACAAAGTTCGTTTTGGATGGATGAATTTAGTTGAAATAGACAGTTCTTGCATGAAAACTCATTCCTGGTAGAACTTCATAGCAAAGTACAAAGTTCGTATCGGATGGACGAATTAAGTTGAAATAGACAGTTTTTGCATGAAAACTCATTCCTGGTGGAACTTCATAGCAAAGAACAAAGTTCGTTTTGGATGGATGAATTTAGTTGAAAAAGACAGTTTTTGCATAAAAACTCATTCCTGGTGGAACTTCATAGCAAAGTACAAAGTTCGTTTTGGATGGATCAATTTAGTTGAAATAGACAGTTTTTGTATGAAAACTCATTCCTGGTGGAACTTCATAGCAAAGTACAAAGTTCGTTTTGGATGGATGAATTTAGTTGAAAAAGACAGTTTTTGCATAAAAACTCATTCCTGGTGGAACTTCATAGCAAAGTACAAAGTTTGTTTTGGATGGATCAATTTAGTTGAAATAGACAGTTTTTGCATGAAAACTCATTCCTGGTGGAACTTCATAGCAAAGTACAAAGTTCGTTTTGGATGGATCAATTTAGTTGAAATAGACAGTTTTTGTATGAAAACGCATTCCTGGTGGAACTTCATAGCAAAGTACAAAGTTCGTTTTGGATGGACAAAGTTAGTTGAAATAGACAGTTTTTGCATAAAAACTCATTCCTGGTGGAACTTCATAGCAAAGTACAAAGTTCGTTTTGGATGGATCAATTTAGTTGAAATAGACAGTTTTTGCATGAAAACTCATTCCTGGTGGAACTTCATAGCAAAGTACAAAGTTCGTTTTGGATGGACAAAGTTAGTTGAAATAGACAGTTCTTGCATGAAAACTCATTCCTGGTAGAACTTCATAGCAAAGTACAAAGTTCGTATCGGATGGACGAATTAAGTTGAAATAGACAGTTTTTGCATGAAAACTCATTCCTGGTGGAACTTCATAGCAAAGAACAAAGTTCGTTTTGGATGGATGAATTTAGTTGAAAAAGACAGTTTTTGCATAAAAACTCATTCCTGGTGGAACTTCATAGCAAAGTACAAAGTTCGTTTTGGATGGATCAATTTAGTTGAAATAGACAGTTTTTGCATGAAAACTCATTCCTGGTGGAACTTCATAGCAAAGAACAAAGTTCGTTTTGGATGGATCAATTTAGTTGAAATAGACAGTTTTTGCATAAAAACTCATTCCTGGTGGAACTTCATAGCAAAGTACAAAGTTCGTTTTGGATGGATCAATTTAGTTGAAATAGACAGTTTTTGCATGAAAACTCATTCCTGGTGGAACTTCATAGCAAAGTACAAAGTTCGTTTTGGATGGATCAATTTAGTTGAAATAGACAGTTTTTGTATGAAAACGCATTCCTGGTGGAACTTCATAGCAAAGTACAAAGTTCGTTTTGGATGGACAAAGTTAGTTGAAATAGACAGTTTTTGCATAAAAACTCATTCCTGGTGGAACTTCATAGCAAAGTACAAAGTTCGTTTTGGATGGATCAATTTAGTTGAAATAGACAGTTTTTGCATGAAAACTCATTCCTGGTGGAACTTCATAGCAAAGAACAAAGTTCGTTTTGGATGGATGAATTTAGTTGAAATAGACAGTTCTTGCATGAAAACTCATTCCTGGTAGAACTTCATAGCAAAGTACAAAGTTCGTATCGGATGGACGAATTAAGTTGAAATAGACAGTTTTTGCATGAAAACTCATTCCTGGTGGAACTTCATAGCAAAGAACAAAGTTCGTTTTGGATGGATGAATTTAGTTGAAAAAGACAGTTTTTGCATAAAAACTCATTCCTGGTGGAACTTCATAGCAAAGTACAAAGTTCGTTTTGGATGGATCAATTTAGTTGAAATAGACAGTTTTTGTATGAAAACGCATTCCTGGTGGAACTTCATAGCAAAGTACAAAGTTCGTTTTGGATGGATCAATTTAGTTGAAATAGACAGTTTTTGTATGAAAACGCATTCCTGGTGGAACTTCATAGCAAAGTACAAAGTTCGTTTTGGATGGACAAAGTTAGTTGAAATAGACAGTTTTTGCATAAAAACTCATTCCTGGTGGAACTTCATAGCAAAGTACAAAGTTCGTTTTGGATGGATCAATTTAGTTGAAATAGACAGTTTTTGCATGAAAACTCATTCCTGGTGGAACTTCATAGCAAAGTACAAAGTTCGTTTTGGATGGATCAATTTAGTTGAAATAGACAGTTTTTGCATGAAAACTCATTCCTGGTGGAACTTCATAGCAAAGAACAAAGTTCGTTTTGGATGGATGAATTTAGTTGAAATAGACAGTTCTTGCATGAAAACTCATTCCTGGTAGAACTTCATAGCAAAGTACAAAGTTCGTATCGGATGGACGAATTAAGTTGAAATAGACAGTTTTTGCATGAAAACTCATTCCTGGTGGAACTTCATAGCAAAGAACAAAGTTCGTTTTGGATGGATGAATTTAGTTGAAAAAGACAGTTTTTGCATAAAAACTCATTCCTGGTGGAACTTCATAGCAAAGTACAAAGTTCGTTTTGGATGGATCAATTTAGTTGAAATAGACAGTTTTTGCATGAAAACTCATTCCTGGTGGAACTTCATAGCAAAGTACAAAGTTCGTTTTGGATGGATCAATTTAGTTGAAATAGACAGTTTTTGTATGAAAACGCATTCCTGGTGGAACTTCATAGCAAAGTACAAAGTTCGTTTTGGATGGACAAAGTTAGTTGAAATAGACAGTTTTTGCATAAAAACTCATTCCTGGTGGAACTTCATAGCAAAGTACAAAGTTCGTTTTGGATGGATCAATTTAGTTGAAATAGACAGTTTTTGCATGAAAACTCATTCCTGGTGGAACTTCATAGCAAAGAACAAAGTTCGTTTTGGATGGATGAATTTAGTTGAAATAGACAGTTCTTGCATGAAAACTCATTCCTGGTAGAACTTCATAGCAAAGTACAAAGTTCGTATCGGATGGACGAATTAAGTTGAAATAGACAGTTTTTGCATGAAAACTCATTCCTGGTGGAACTTCATAGCAAAGAACAAAGTTCGTTTTGGATGGATGAATTTAGTTGAAAAAGACAGTTTTTGCATAAAAACTCATTCCTGGTGGAACTTCATAGCAAAGTACAAAGTTCGTTTTGGATGGATCAATTTAGTTGAAATAGACAGTTTTTGCATAAAAACTCATTCCTGGTAGAACTTCATAGCAAAGTACAAAGTTCGTATCGGATGGACGAATTAAGTTGAAATAGACAGTTTTTGCATGAAAACTCATTCCTGGTGGAACTTCATAGCAAAGAACAAAGTTCGTTTTGGATGGATGAATTTAGTTGAAATAGACAGTTCTTGCATGAAAACTCATTCCTGGTGGAACTTCATAGCAAAGTACAAAGTTCGTTTTGGATGGACAAAGTTAGTTGAAATAGACAGTTTTTGCATGAAAACTCATTCCTGGTGGAACTTCATAGCAAAGTACAAAGTTCGTTTTGGATGGACAAAGTTAGTTGAAATAGACAGTTTTTGCATGAAAACTCATTCCTGGTGGAACTTCATAGCAAAGTACAAAGTTCGTTTTGGATGGATCAATTTAGTTGAAATAGACAGTTCTTGCATGAAAACTCATTCCTGGTAGAACTTCATAGCAAAGTACAAAGTTCGTATCGGATGGACGAATTAAGTTGAAATAGACAGTTTTTGCATGAAAACTCATTCCTGGTGGAACTTCATAGCAAAGAACAAAGTTCGTTTTGGATGGATGAATTTAGTTGAAAAAGACAGTTTTTGCATAAAAACTCATTCCTGGTGGAACTTCATAGCAAAGAACAAAGTTCGTTTTGGATGGATGAATTTAGTTGAAAAAGACAGTTTTTGCATAAAAACTCATTCCTGGTGGAACTTCATAGCAAAGTACAAAGTTCGTTTTGGATGGATCAATTTAGTTGAAATAGACAGTTTTTGCATGAAAACTCATTCCTGGTGGAACTTCATAGCAAAGTACAAAGTTCGTTTTGGATGGATGAAATTAGTTGAAATAGACAGTTTTTGTATGAAAACGCATTCCTGGTGGAACTTCATAGCAAAGTACAAAGTTCGTTTTGGATGGACAAAGTTAGTTGAAATAGACAGTTTTTGCATAAAAACTCATTCCTGGTGGAACTTCATAGCAAAGTACAAAGTTCGTTTTGGATGGATCAATTTAGTTGAAATAGACAGTTTTTGCATGAAAACTCATTCCTGGTGGAACTTCATAGCAAAGTACAAAGTTCGTTTTGGATGGACAAAGTTAGTTGAAATAGACAGTTCTTGCATGAAAACTCATTCCTGGTAGAACTTCATAGCAAAGTACAAAGTTCGTATCGGATGGACGAATTAAGTTGAAATAGACAGTTTTTGCATGAAAACTCATTCCTGGTGGAACTTCATAGCAAAGAACAAAGTTCGTTTTGGATGGATGAATTTAGTTGAAAAAGACAGTTTTTGCATAAAAACTCATTCCTGGTGGAACTTCATAGCAAAGTACAAAGTTCGTTTTGGATGGATCAATTTAGTTGAAATAGACAGTTTTTGCATGAAAACTCATTCCTGGTGGAACTTCATAGCAAAGTACAAAGTTCGTTTTGGATGGATGAATTTAGTTGAAAAAGACAGTTTTTGCATAAAAACTCATTCCTGGTGGAACTTCATAGCAAAGTACAAAGTTCGTTTTGGATGGATCAATTTAGTTGAAATAGACAGTTTTTGCATGAAAACTCATTCCTGGTGGAACTTCATAGCAAAGTACAAAGTTCGTTTTGGATGGATGAATTTAGTTGAAAAAGACAGTTTTTGCATAAAAACTCATTCCTGGTGGAACTTCATAGCAAAGTACAAAGTTCGTTTTGGATGGATCAATTTAGTTGAAATAGACAGTTTTTGTATGAAAACTCATTCCTGGTGGAACTTCATAGCAAAGTACAAAGTTCGTTTTGGATGGATCAATTTAGTTGAAAAAGACAGTTTTTGCATGAAAACTCATTCCTGGTGGAACTTCATAGCAAAGTACAAAGTTCGTTTTGGATGGATCAATTTAGTTGAAATAGACAGTTTTTGTATGAAAACGCATTCCTGGTGGAACTTCATAGCAAAGTACAAAGTTCGTTTTGGATGGACAAAGTTAGTTGAAATAGACAGTTTTTGCATAAAAACTCATTCCTGGTGGAACTTCATAGCAAAGTACAAAGTTCGTTTTGGATGGATCAATTTAGTTGAAATAGACAGTTTTTGCATGAAAACTCATTCCTGGTGGAACTTCATAGCAAAGTACAAAAGTTCGTTTTGGATGGACAAAGTTAGTTGAAATAGACAGTTTTTGCATAAAAACTCATTCCTGGTGGAACTTCATAGCAAAGTACAAAGTTCGTTTTGGATGGATCAATTTAGTTGAAATAGACAGTTTTTGTATGAAAACTCATTCCTGGTGGAACTTCATAGCAAAGTACAAAGTTCGAATCAGATGGACGAATTAAGTTGAAATAGACAGTTTTTGCATGAAAACGCATTCCTGGTGGAACTTCATAGCAAAGTACAAAGTTCGTTTTGGATGGACAAAGTTAGTTGAAATAGACAGTTTTTGCATGAAAACTCATTCCTTGTGGAACTTCATAGCAAAGTACAAAGTTCGTTTTGGATGGACAAAGTTAGTTGAAATAGACAGTTCTTGCATGAAAACTCATTCCTGGTGGAACTTCATAGCAAAGTACAAAGTTCGTTTTGGATGGATCAATTTAGTTGAAATAGACAGTTTTTGCATGAAAACTCATTCCTGGTGGAACTTCATAGCAAAGTACAAAGTTCGTTTTGGAAGGACAAAGTTAGTTGAAATAGACAGTTTTTGCATGTAAACTCATTCCTGGTGGAACTTCATAGCAAAGTACAAAGTTCGTTTTGGATGGACAAAGTTAGTTGAAATAGACAGTTTTTGCATGAAAACTCATTCCTGGTGGAACTTCATAGCAAAGAACAAAGTTCGTTTTGGATGGATCAATTTAGTTGAAATAGACAGTTTTTGCATGAAAACTCATTCCTGGTGGAACTTCATAGCAAAGTACAAAGTTCGTTTTGGATGGATCAATTTAGTTGAAATAGACAGTTTTTGCATGTAAACTCATTCCTGGTGGAACTTCATAGCAAAGTACAAAGTTCGAATCGGATGGACAAAGTTAGTTGAAATAGACAGTTTTTGCATGAAAACTCATTCCTGGTGGAACTTCATAGCAAAGTACAAAGTTCGTTTTGGATGGACAAAGTTAGTTGAAATAGACAGTTCTTGCACGAAAACTCATTCCTGGTGGAACTTCATAGCAAAGTACAAAGTTCGTTTTGGATGGATCAATTTAGTTGAAATAGACAGTTTTTGCATGAAAACTCATTCCTGGTGGAACTTCATAGCAAAGTACAAAGTTCGTTTTGGATGGACAAAGTTAGTTGAAATAGACAGTTTTTGCATGAAAACTCATTCCTGGTGGAACTTCATAGCAAAGTACAAAGTTCGTTTTGGATGGACAAAGTTAGTTGAAATAGATAGTTTTTGCATGAAAACTCATTCCTTGTGGAACTTCATAGCAAAGTACAAAGTTCGTTTTGGATGGACAAAGTTAGTTGAAATAGACAGTTCTTGCATGAAAACTCATTCCTGGTAGAACTTCATAGCAAAGTACAAAGTTCGTATCGGATGGACGAATTAAGTTGAAATAGACAGTTTTTGCATGAAAACTCATTCCTGGTAGAACTTCATAGCAAAGAACAAAGTTCGTTTTGGATGGATCAATTTAGTTGAAATAGACAGTTTTTGCATGAAAACTCATTCCTGGTGGAACTTCATAGCAAAGTACAAAGTTCGTTTTGGATGGACAAAGTTAGTTGAAATAGACAGTTTTTGCATGAAAACTCATTCCTGGTGGAACTTCATAGCAAAGAACAAAGTTCGTTTTGGATGGATCAATTTAGTTGAAATAGACAGTTTTTGCATGAAAACTCATTCCTGGTGGAACTTCATAGCAAAGTACAAAGTTCGTTTTGGATGGACAAAGTTAGTTGAAATAGACAGTTTTTGCATGAAAACTCATTCCTGGTGGAACTTCATAGCAAAGTACAAAGTTCGTTTTGGATGGACAAAGTTAGTTGAAATAGACAGTTCTTGCACGAAAACTCATTCCTGGTAGAACTTCATAGCAAAGTACAAAGTTCGTATCGGATGGACGAATTAAGTTGAAATAGACAGTTTTTGCATGAAAACTCATTCCTGGTAGAACTTCATAGCAAAGAACAAAGTTCGTTTTGGATGGATCAATTTAGTTGAAATAGACAGTTTTTGCATGAAAACTCATTCCTGGTGGAACTTCATAGCAAAGTACAAAGTTCGTTTTGGATGGATCAATTTAGTTGAAATAGACAGTTTTTGCATGAAAACTCATTCCTGGTGGAACTTCATAGCAAAGTACAAAGTTCGTTTTGGATGGACAAAATTAGTTGAAATAGACAGTTTTTGCATGAAAACTCATTCCTGGTGGAACTTCATAGCAAAGTACAAAGTTCGTTTTGGATGGACAAAGTTAGTTGAAATAGACAGTTTTTGCATGAAAACTCATTCCTGGTGGAACTTCATAGCAAAGTACAAAGTTCGTTTTGGATGGATCAATTTAGTTGAAATAGACAGTTTTTGCATGAAAACTCATTCCTGGTGGAACTTCATAGCAAAGTACAAAGTTCGTTTTGGATGGACAAAGTTAGTTGAAATAGACAGTTCTTGCATGAAAACTCATTCCTGGTAGAACTTCATAGCAAAGTACAAAGTTCGTATCGGATGGACGAATTAAGTTGAAATAGACAGTTTTTGCATGAAAACTCATTCCTGGTGGAACTTCATAGCAAAGAACAAAGTTCGTTTTGGATGGATGAATTTAGTTGAAAAAGACAGTTTTTGCATAAAAACTCATTCCTGGTGGAACTTCATAGCAAAGTACAAAGTTCGTTTTGGATGGATCAATTTAGTTGAAATAGACAGTTTTTGCATGAAAACTCATTCCTGGTGGAACTTCATAGCAAAGTACAAAGTTCGTTTTGGATGGATCAATTTAGTTGAAATAGACAGTTTTTGCATGAAAACTCATTCCTGGTGGAACTGCATAGCAAAGTACAAAGTTCGTTTTGGATGGATGAATTTAGTTGAAAAAGACAGTTTTTGCATAAAAACTCATTCCTGGTGGAACTTCATAGCAAAGTACAAAGTTCGTTTTGGATGGATCAATTTAGTTGAAATAGACAGTTTTTGTATGAAAACGCATTCCTGGTGGAACTTCATAGCAAAGTACAAAGTTCGTTTTGGATGGACAAAGTTAGTTGAAATAGACAGTTTTTGCATAAAAACTCATTCCTGGTGGAACTTCATAGCAAAGTACAAAGTTCGTTTTGGATGGATCAATTTAGTTGGAATAGACAGTTTTTGCATGAAAACTCATTCCTGGTGGAACTTCATAGCAAAGTACAAAGTTCGTTTTGGATGGATCAATTTAGTTGAAATAGACAGTTTTTGCATGAAAACTCATTCCTGGTGGAACTTCATAGCAAAGTACAAAGTTCGTTTTGGATGGACAAAGTTAGTTGAAATAGACAGTTTTTGCATAAAAACTCTATTCCTGGTGGAACTTCATAGCAAAGTACAAAGTTCGTTTTGGATGGATCAATTAGTTGAAATAGACAGTTTTTGTATGAAAACTCATTCCTGGTGGAACTTCATAGCAAAGTACAAAGTTCGTTTTGGATGGACAAAGTTAGTTGAAATAGACAGTTCTTGCATGAAAACTCATTCCTGGTAGAACTTCATAGCAAAGTACAAAGTTCGTATCGGATGGACGAATTAAGTTGAAATAGACAGTTTTTGCATGAAAACTCATTCCTGGTGGAACTTCATAGCAAAGAACAAAGTTCGTTTTGGATGGATGAATTTAGTTGAAAAAGACAGTTTTTGCATAAAAACTCATTCCTGGTGGAACTTCATAGCAAAGTACAAAGTTCGTTTTGGATGGATCAATTTAGTTGGAATAGACAGTTTTTGCATGAAAACTCATTCCTGGTGGAACTTCATAGCAAAGAACAAAGTTCGTTTTGGATGGATCAATTTAGTTGGAATAGACAGTTTTTGCATGAAAACTCATTCCTGGTGGAACTTCATAGCAAAGTACAAAGTTCGTTTTAGATGGATCAATTTAGTTGAAATAGACAGTTTTTGCATGAAAACTCATTCCTGGTGGAACTTCATAGCAAAGTACAAAGTTCGTTTTGGATGGATCAATTTAGTTGAAATAGACAGTTTTTGCATGAAAACTCATTCCTGGTGGAACTTCATAGCAAAGTACAAAGTTCGTTTTGGATGGATGAATTTAGTTGAAAAAGACAGTTTTTGCATAAAAACTCATTCCTGGTGGAACTTCATAGCAAAGTACAAAGTTCGTTTTGGATGGATCAATTTAGTTGAAATAGACAGTTTTTTGTATGAAAACTCATTCCTGGTGGAACTTCATAGCAAAGTACAAAGTTCGTTTTGGATGGATCAATTTAGTTGAAATAGACAGTTTTTGCATGAAAACTCATTCCTGGTGGAACTTCATAGCAAAGTACAAAGTTCGTTTTGGATGGACAAAGTTAGTTGAAATAGACAGTTTTTGCATAAAAACTCATTCCTGGTGGAACTTCATAGCAAAGTACAAAGTTCGTTTTGGATGGATCAATTTAGTTGAAATAGACAGTTTTTGTATGAAAACTCATTCCTGGTGGAACTTCATAGCAAAGTACAAAGTTCGTTTTGGATGGATCAATTTAGTTGAAATAGACAGTTTTTGCATGAAAACTCATTCCTGGTGGAACTTCATAGCAAAGTACAAAGTTCGTTTTGGATGGATCAATTTAGTTGAAATAGACAGTTTTTGCATGAAAACTCATTCCTGGTGGAACTTCATAGCAAAGTACAAAGTTCGTTTTGGATGGACAAAGTTAGTTGAAATAGACAGTTTTTGCATAAAAACTCATTCCTGGTGGAACTTCATAGCAAAGTACAAAGTTCGTTTTGGATGGATCAATTTAGTTGAAATAGACAGTTTTTGCATAAAAACTCATTCCTGGTGGAACTTCATAGCAAAGTACAAAGTTCGTTTTGGATGGACAAAGTTAGTTGAAATAGACAGTTTTTGCATAAAAACTCATTCCTGGTGGAACTTCATAGCAAAGTACAAAGTTCGTTTTGGATGGACAAAGTTAGTTGAAATAGACAGTTTTTGCATAAAAACTCATTCCTGGTGGAACTTCATAGCAAAGTACAAAGTTCGTTTTGGATGGACAAAGTTAGTTGAAATAGACAGTTTTTGCATAAAAACTCATTCCTGGTGGAACTTCATAGCAAAGTACAAAGTTCGTTTTGGATGGATCAATTTAGTTGAAATAGACAGTTTTTGCATGAAAACTCATTCCTGGTGGAACTTCATAGCAAAGTACAAAGTTCGTTTTGGATGGATCAATTTAGTTGAAATAGACAGTTTTTGCATGAAAACTCATTCCTGGTGGAACTTCATAGCAAAGTACAAAGTTCGTTTTGGATGGACAAAGTTAGTTGAAATAGACAGTTTTTGCATAAAAACTCATTCCTGGTGGAACTTCATAGCAAAGTACAAAGTTCGTTTTGGATGGATCAATTTAGTTGGAATAGACAGTTTTTGCATGAAAACTCATTCCTGGTGGAACTTCATAGCAAAGTACAAAGTTCGTTTTGGATGGATCAATTTAGTTGAAATAGACAGTTTTTGTATGAAAACGCATTCCTGGTGGAACTTCATAGCAAAGTACAAAGTTCGTTTTGGATGGACAAAGTTAGTTGAAATAGACAGTTTTTGCATAAAAAACTCATTCCTGGTGGAACTTCATAGCAAAGTACAAAGTTCGTTTTGGATGGACAAAGTTAGTTGAAATAGACAGTTTTTGCATAAAAACTCATTCCTGGGGGAACTTCATAGCAAAGTACAAAGTTCGTTTTGGATGGATCAATTTAGTTGAAATAGACAGTTTTTGCATGAAAACTCATTCCTGGTGGAACTTCATAGCAAAGTACAAAGTTCGTTTTGGATGGATCAATTTAGTTGAAATAGACAGTTTTTGCATGAAAACTCATTCCTGGTGGAACTTCATAGCAAAGTACAAAGTTCGTTTTGGATGGATCAATTTAGTTGAAATAGACAGTTTTTGCATGAAAACTCATTCCTGGTGGAACTTCATAGCAAAGTACAAAGTTCGTTTTGGATGGATCAATTTAGTTGAAATAGACAGTTTTTGTATGAAAACGCATTCCTGGTGGAACTTCATAGCAAAGTACAAAGTTCGTTTTGGATGGACAAAGTTAGTTGAAATAGACAGTTTTTGCATAAAAACTCATTCCTGGTGGAACTTCATAGCAAAGTACAAAGTTCGTTTTGGATGGATCAATTTAGTTGAAATAGACAGTTTTTGCATGAAAACTCATTCCTGGTGGAACTTCATAGCAAAGTACAAAGTTCGTTTTGGATGGATCAATTTAGTTGAAATAGACAGTTTTTGTATGAAAACGCATTCCTGGTGGAACTTCATAGCAAAGTACAAAGTTCGTTTTGGATGGACAAAGTTAGTTGAAATAGACAGTTTTTGCATAAAAACTCATTCCTGGTGGAACTTCATAGCAAAGTACAAAGTTCGTTTTGGATGGATCAATTTAGTTGGAATAGACAGTTTTTGCATGAAAACTCATTCCTGGTGGAACTTCATAGCAAAGTACAAAGTTCGTTTTGGATGGACAAAGTTAGTTGAAATAGACAGTTCTTGCATGAAAACTCATTCCTGGTAGAACTTCATAGCAAAGTACAAAGTTCGTTTTGGATGGACAAAGTTAGTTGAAATAGACAGTTTTTGCATGAAAACTCATTCCTGGTGGAACTTCATAGCAAAGAACAAAGTTCGTTTTGGATGGATGAATTTAGTTGAAAAAGACAGTTTTTGCATAAAAACTCATTCCTGGTGGAACTTCATAGCAAAGTACAAAGTTCGTTTTGGATGGATCAATTTAGTTGAAATAGACAGTTTTTGCATGAAAACTCATTCCTGTGGAACTTCATAGCAAAGTACAAAGTTCGTTTTGGATGGATGAATTTAGTTGAAAAAGACAGTTTTTGCATAAAAACTCATTCCTGGTGGAACTTCATAGCAAAGTACAAAGTTCGTTTTGGATGGATCAATTTAGTTGAAATAGACAGTTTTTGCATGAAAACTCATTCCTGGTGGAACTTCATAGCAAAGTACAAAGTTCGTTTTGGATGGATGAATTTAGTTGAAAAAGACAGTTTTTGCATAAAAACTCATTCCTGGTGGAACTTCATAGCAAAGTACAAAGTTCGTTTTGGATGGATCAATTTAGTTGAAATAGACAGTTTTTGTATGAAAACTCATTCCTGGTGGAACTTCATAGCAAAGTACAAAGTTCGTTTTGGATGGATCAATTTAGTTGAAAAAGACAGTTTTTGCATGAAAACTCATTCCTGGTGGAACTTCATAGCAAAGTACAAAGTTCGTTTTGGATGGATCAATTTAGTTGAAATAGACAGTTTTTGTATGAAAACGCATTCCTGGTGGAACTTCATAGCAAAGTACAAAGTTCGTTTTGGATGGACAAAGTTAGTTGAAATAGACAGTTTTTGCATAAAAAACTCATTCCTGGTGGAACTTCATAGCAAAGTACAAAGTTCGTTTTGGATGGATCAATTTAGTTGAAATAGACAGTTTTTTGTATGAAAACTCATTCCTGGTGGAACTTCATAGCAAAGTACAAAGTTCGAATCAGATGGACGAATTAAGTTGAAATAGACAGTTTTTGCATGAAAACGCATTCCTGGTGGAACTTCATAGCAAAGTACAAAGTTCGTTTTGGATGGACAAAGTTAGTTGAAATAGACAGTTTTTGTATGAAAACTCATTCCTTGTGGAACTTCATAGCAAAGTACAAAGTTCGTTTTGGATGGACAAAGTTAGTTGAAATAGACAGTTCTTGCATGAAAACTCATTCCTGGTGGAACTTCATAGCAAAGTACAAAGTTCGTTTTGGATGGATCAATTTAGTTGAAATAGACAGTTTTTGCATGAAAACTCATTCCTGGTGGAACTTCATAGCAAAGTACAAAGTTCGTTTTGGATGGATCAATTTAGTTGAAATAGACAGTTTTTGCATGTAAACTCATTGCTGGTGGAACTTCATAGCAAAGTACAAAGTTCGAATCGGATGGACAAAGTTAGTTGAAATAGACAGTTTTTGCATGAAAACTCATTCCTGGTGGAACTTCATAGCAAAGTACAAAGTTCGTTTTGGATGGACAAAGTTAGTTGAAATAGACAGTTCTTGCACGAAAACTCATTCCTGGTAGAACTTCATAGCAAAGTACAAAGTTCATATCGGATGGACGAATTAAGTTGAAATAGACAGTTTTTGCATGAAAACTCATTCCTGGTAGAACTTCATAGCAAAGAACAAAGTTCGTTTTGGATGGATCAATTTAGTTGAAATAGACAGTTTTTGCATGAAAACTCATTCCTGGTGGAACTTCATAGCAAAGTACAAAGTTCGTTTTGGATGGACAAAGTTAGTTGAAATAGACAGTTTTTGCATGAAAACTCATTCCTGGTGGAACTTCATAGCAAAGAACAAAGTTCGTTTTGGATGGATCAATTTAGTTGAAATAGACAGTTTTTGCATGAAAACTCATTCCTGGTGGAACTTCATAGCAAAGTACAAAGTTCGTTTTGGATGGACAAAGTTAGTTGAAATAGACAGTTTTTGCATGAAAACTCATTCCTGGTGGAACTTCATAGCAAAGTACAAAGTTCGTTTTGGATGGACAAAGTTAGTTGAAATAGACAGTTCTTGCACGAAAACTCATTCCTGGTAGAACTTCATAGCAAAGTACAAAGTTCGTATCGGATGGACGAATTAAGTTGAAATAGACAGTTTTTGCATGAAAACTCATTCCTGGTAGAACTTCATAGCAAAGAACAAAGTTCGTTTTGGATGGATCAATTTAGTTGAAATAGACAGTTTTTGCATGAAAACTCATTCCTGGTGGAATTCATAGCAAAGTACAAAGTTCGTTTTGGATGGATCAATTTAGTTGAAATAGACAGTTTTTTGCATGAAAACTCATTCCTGGTGGAACTTCATAGCAAAGTACAAAGTTCGTTTTGGATGGACAAAATTAGTTGAAATAGACAGTTTTTGCATGAAAACTCATTCCTGGTGGAACTTCATAGCAAAGTACAAAGTTCGTTTTGGATGGACAAAGTTAGTTGAAATAGACAGTTTTTGCATGAAAACTCATTCCTGGTGGAACTTCATAGCAAAGTACAAAGTTCGTTTTGGATGGATCAATTTAGTTGAAATAGACAGTTTTTGCATGAAAACTCATTTCTGGTGGAACTTCATAGCAAAGTACAAAGTTCGTTTTGGATGGACAAAGTTAGTTGAAATAGACAGTTCTTGCATGAAAACTCATTCCTGGTAGAACTTCATAGCAAAGTACAAAGTTCGTATCGGATGGACGAATTAAGTTGAAATAGACAGTTTTTGCATGAAAACTCATTCCTGGTGGAACTTCATAGCAAAGAACAAAGTTCGTTTTGGATGGATGAATTTAGTTGAAATAGACAGTTTTTGCATAAAAACTCATTCCTGGTGGAACTTCATAGCAAAGTACAAAGTTCGTTTTGGATGGATCAATTTAGTTGAAATAGAACAGTTTTTGCATGAAAACTCATTCCTGGTGGAACTTCATAGCAAAGTACAAAGTTCGTTTTGGATGGATCAATTTAGTTGAAATAGACAGTTTTTGCATGAAAACTCATTCCTGGTGGAACTGCATAGCAAAGTACAAAGTTCGTTTTGGATGGATGAATTTAGTTGAAAAAGACAGTTTTTGCATAAAAACTCATTCCTGGTGGAACTTCATAGCAAAGTACAAAGTTCGAATCGGATGGACGAATTAAGTTGAAATAGACAGTTTTTGCATGAAAACTCATTCCTGGTGGAACTTCATAGCAAAGAACAAAGTTCGTTTTGGATGGACAAAGTTAGTTGAAATAGACAGTTTTTGCATGAAAACTCATTCCTGGTGGAACTTCATAGCAAAAGTACAAAGTTCGTTTTGGATGGATCAATTTAGTTGAAATAGACAGTTTTTGTATGAAAACTCATTCCTGGTGGAACTTCATAGCAAAGTACAAAGTTCGTTTTGGATGGATCAATTTAGTTGAAATAGGACAGTTTTTGTATGAAAACGCATTCCTGGTGGAACTTCATAGCAAAGTACAAAGTTCGTTTTGGATGGACAAAGTTAGTTGAAATAGACAGTTTTTGCATAAAAACTCATTCCTGGTGGAACTTCATAGCAAAGTACAAAGTTCGTTTTGGATGGATCAATTTAGTTGGAATAGACAGTTTTTGCATGAAAACTCATTCCTGGTGGAACTTCATAGCAAAGTACAAAGTTCGTTTTGGATGGATCAATTTAGTTGAAATAGACAGTTTTTGCATGAAAACTCATTCCTGGTGGAACTTCATAGCAAAGTACAAAGTTCGTTTTGGATGGACAAAGTTAGTTGAAATAGACAGTTTTTGCATAAAAACTCATTCCTGGTGGAACTTCATAGCAAAGTACAAAGTTCGTTTTGGATGGATCAATTTAGTTGAAATAGACAGTTTTTGTATGAAAACTCATTCCTGGTGGAACTTCATAGCAAAGTACAAAGTTCGTTTTGGATGGACAAAGTTAGTTGAAATAGACAGTTCTTGCATGAAACTCATTCCTGGTAGAACTTCATAGCAAAGTACAAAGTTCGTATCGGATGGACGAATTAAGTTGAAATAGACAGTTTTTGCATGAAAACTCATTCCTGGTGGAACTTCATAGCAAAGAACAAAGTTCGTTTTGGATGGATGAATTTAGTTGAAAAAGACAGTTTTTGCATAAAAACTCATTCCTGGTGGAACTTCATAGCAAAGTACAAAGTTCGTTTTGGATGGATCAATTTAGTTGGAATAGACAGTTTTTGCATGAAAACTCATTCCTGGTGGAACTTCATAGCAAAGAACAAAGTTCGTTTTGGATGGATCAATTTAGTTGGAATAGACAGTTTTTGTATGAAAACGCATTCCTGGTGGAACTTCATAGCAAAGTACAAAGTTCGTTTTGGATGACAAAGTTAGTTGAAATAGACAGTTTTTGCATAAAAAACTCATTCCTGGTGGAACTTCATAGCAAAGTACAAAGTTCGTTTTGGATGGATCAATTTAGTTGAAATAGACAGTTTTTGCATGAAAACTCATTCCTGGTGGAACTTCATAGCAAAGTACAAAGTTCGTTTTGGATGGATGAATTTAGTTGAAAAAAGACAGTTTTTGCATAAAAACTCATTCCTGGTGGAACTTCATAGCAAAGTACAAAGTTCGTTTTGGATGGATCAATTTAGTTGAAATAGACAGTTTTGCATGAAAACTCATTCCTGGTGGAACTTCATAGCAAAGTACAAAGTTCGTTTTGGATGGACAAAGTTAGTTGAAATAGACAGTTCCTGCATGAAAACTCATTCCTGGTGGAACTTCATAGCAAAGTACAAAGTTCGTATCGGATGGACGAATTTAGTTGAAATAGACAGTTTTTGCATGAAAACTCATTCCTGGTGGAACTTCATAGCAAAGTACAAAATTCGTTTCGGATGGATCAATTTAGTTGAAATAGACAGTTTTTGCATGAAAACTCATTCCTGGTGGAACTTCATAGCAAAGTACAAAGTTCGTTTTGGATGGACAAAGTTAGTTGAAATAGACAGTTTTTGCATAAAAACTCATTCCTGGTGGAACTTCATAGCAAAGTACAAAGTTCGTTTTGGATGGATCAATTTAGTTGAAATAGACAGTTTTTGTATGAAAACTCATTCCTGGTGGAACTTCATAGCAAAGTACAAAGTTCGTTTTGGATGGATCAATTAGTTGAAATAGACAGTTTTTGCATGAAAACTCATTCCTGGTGGAACTTCATAGCAAAGTACAAAGTTCGTTTTGGATGGATCAATTTAGTTGAAATAGACAGTTTTTGCATGAAAACTCATTCCTGGTGGAACTTCATAGCAAAGTACAAAGTTCGTTTTGGATGTGGACAAAGTTAGTTGAAATAGACAGTTTTTGCATGAAAACTCATTCCTGGTGGAACTTCATAGCAAAGTACAAAGTTCGTTTTGGATGGACAAAGTTAGTTGAAATAGACAGTTTTTGCATGAAAACTCATTCCTGGTGGAACTTCATAGCAAAGTACAAAGTTCGTTTTGGATGGACGAATTAAGTTGAAATAGACAGTTTTTGCATAAAAACTCATTCCTGGTGGAACTTCATAGTAAAGTACAAAGTTCGTTTTGGATGGACAAAGTTAGTTGAAATAGACAGTTTTTGCATGAAAACTCATTCCAGGTGGAACTTCATAGCAAAGTACAAAGTTCGTTTTGGATTTACAAAGTTAGTTGAAATAGACAGTTTTTGCATAAAAACTCATTCCTGGTGGAACTTCATAGCAAAGTACAAAGTTCGTTTTGGATGGACGAATTAAGTTGAAATAGACAGTTTTTGTATGAAAACTCATTCCTGGTGGAACTTCATAGCAAAGTACAAAGTTCGTTTTGGATGGACAAAGTTAGTTGAAATAGACAGTTTTTGCATGAAAACTCATTCCTGGTGGAACTTCATAGCAAAGTACAAAGTTCGTTTTGGATGGACAAAGTTAGTTGAAATAGACAGTTTTTTGCATAAAAACTCATTCCTGGTGGAACTTCATAGCAAAGTACAAAGTTCGTTTTGGATGGACAAAGTTAGTTGAAATAGACAGTTTTTGCATGAAAACTCATTCCTGGTGGAACTTCATAGCAAAGTACAAAGTTCGTTTTGGATGGACAAAGTTAGTTGTAATTAACAGCTTTTTTATGAAAACACACTTCTGGTGGAACTTCA
>NW_026453819.1:0-45630 GCF_943734755.1 Anopheles moucheti | reverse complement strand
ACAGTTTTTGCATGAAAACTCATTCCTGGTGGAACTTCATAGCAAAGTACAAAGTTCGTATCGGATGGATCAATTTAGTTGAAATAGACAGTTCTTGCATGAAAACTCATTCCTGGTAGAACTTCATAGCAAAGTACAAAGTTCGTATCGGATGGACGAATTAAGTTGAAATAGACAGTTTTTGCATGAAAACTCATTCCTGGTGGAACTTCATAGCAAAGTACAAAGTTCGTATCGGATGGATCAATTTAGTTGAAAATAGACAGTTTTTGCATGAAAACTCATTCCTGGTCATAGCAAAGTACAAAGTTCGTATCGGATGGACGAATTAAGTTGAAATAGACAGTTTTTGCATGAAAACTCATTCCTGGTGGAACTTCATAGCAAAGTACAAAGTTCGTTTTGGATGGATCAATTTAGTTGAAATAGACAGTTTTTGCATGAAAACTCATTCCTGGTGGAACTTCATAGCAAAGTACAAAGTTCGTTTTGGATGGATCAATTTAGTTGAAATAGACAGTTTTTGCATGAAAACTCATTCCTGGTGGAACTTCATAGCAAAGTACAAAGTTCGAATCGGATGGACAAAGTTAGTTGAAATAGACAGTTTTTGCATAAAAACTCATTCCTGGTGGAACTTCATAGCAAAGTACAAAGTTCGTTTTGGATGGACAAAGTTAGTTGAAATAGACAGTTTTTGCATGAAAACTCATTCCTGGTGGAACTTCATAGCAAAGTACAAAGTTCGTTTTGGATGGACAAAGTTAGTTGAAATAGACAGTTTTTGCATGAAAACTCATTCCTGGTGGAACTTCATAGCAAAGTACAAAGTTCGTATCGGATGGATCAATTTAGTTGAAATAGACAGTTTTTGCATGAAAACTCATTCCTGGTGGAACTTCATAGCAAAGTACAAAGTTCGTTTTGGATGGACAAAATTAGTTGAAATAGACAGTTTTTGCATGAAAACTCATTCCTGGTGGAACTTCATAGCAAAGTACAAAGTTCGTATCGGATGGATCAATTTAGTTGAAATAGACAGTTTTTGCATGAAAACTCATTCCTGGTGGAACTTCATAGCAAAGTACAAAGTTCGTTTTGGATGGACAAAGTTAGTTGAAATAGACAGTTTTTGCATGAAAACTCATTCCAGGTGGAACTTCATAGCAAAGTACAAAGTTCGTATCGGATGGATCAATTTAGTTGAAATAGACAGTTTTTGCATGAAAACTCATTTCTGGTGGAACTTCATAGCAAAGAACAAAGTTCGTTTTGGATGGATCAATTTAGTTGAAATAGACAGTTTTTGCATGAAAACTCATTCCTGGTGGAACTTCATAGCAAAGTACAAAGTTCGTTTTGGATGGATCAATTTAGTTGAAATAGACAGTTTTTGCATGAAAACTCATTCCTGGTGGAACTTCATAGCAAAGTACAAAGTTCGTTTTGGATGGATCAATTTAGTTGAAATAGACAGTTTTTGCATGAAAACTCATTCCTGGTGGAACTTCATAGCAAAGTACAAAGTTCGTTTTGGATGGACAAAGTTAGTTGAAATAGACAGTTCTTGCATGAAAACTCATTCCTGGTGGAACTTCATAGCAAAGTACAAAGTTCGTATCGGATGGATCAATTTAGTTGAAATAGACAGTTTTTGCATGAAAACTCATTCCTGGTGGAACTTCATAGCAAAGAACAAAGTTCGTTTTGAATGGATCAATTTAGTTGAAATAGACAGTTTTTGCATGAAAACTCATTCGTGGTGGAACTTCATAGCAAAGTACAAAGTTCGTTTTGGATGGATCAATTTAGTTGAAATAGACAGTTTTTGCATGAAAACTCATTCCTGGTGGAACTTCATAGCAAAGTACAAAGTTCGTATCGGATGGATCAATTTAGTTGAAATAGACAGTTCTTGCATGAAAACTCATTCCTGGTAGAACTTCATAGCAAAGTACAAAGTTCGTATCGGATGGACGAATTAAGTTGAAATAGACAGTTTTTGCATGAAAACTCATTCCTGGTGGAACTTCATAGCAAAGTACAAAGTTCGTTTTGGATGGATCAATTTAGTTGAAATAGACAGTTTTTGCATGAAAACTCATTCCTGGTGGAACTTCATAGCAAAGTACAAAGTTCGAATCGGATGGACAAAGTTAGTTGAAATAGACAGTTTTTGCATAAAAACTCATTCCTGGTGGAACTTCATAGCAAAGTACAAAGTTCGTTTTGGATGGACAAAGTTAGTTGAAATAGACAGTTCTTGCATGAAAACTCATTCCTGGTAGAACTTCATAGCAAAGTACAAAGTTCGTATCGGATGGACGAATTAAGTTGAAATAGACAGTTTTTGCATGAAAACTCATTTCTGGTGGAACTTCATAGCAAAGAACAAAGTTCGTATCGGATGGATCAATTTAGTTGAAATAGACAGTTTTTGCATGAAAACTCATTCCTGGTGGAACTTCATAGCAAAGTACAAAGTTCGTATCGGATGGATCAATTTAGTTGAAATAGACAGTTTTTGCATGAAAACTCATTCCTGGTGGAACTTCATAGCAAAGTACAAAGTTCGTATCGGATGGATCAATTTAGTTGAAATAGACAGTTTTTGCATGAAAACTCATTCCTGGTGGAACTTCATAGCAAAGTACAAAGTTCGTTTTGGATGGACAAAGTTAGTTGAAATAGACAGTTTTTGCATGAAAACTCATTCCTGGTGGAACTTCATAGCAAAGTACAAAGTTCGTTTTGGATGGATCAATTTAGTTGAAATAGACAGTTTTTGCATGAAAACTCATTCCTGGTGGAACTTCATAGCAAAGTACAAAGTTCGTTTTGGATGGATCAATTTAGTTGAAATAGACAGTTTTTGCATGAAAACTCATTCCTGGTGGAACTTCATAGCAAAGTACAAAGTTCGAATCGGATGGACAAAGTTAGTTGAAATAGACAGTTTTTGCATAAAAACTCATTCCTGGTGGAACTTCATAGCAAAGTACAAAGTTCGTTTTGGATGGACAAAGTTAGTTGAAATAGACAGTTCTTGCATGAAAACTCATTCCTGGTAGAACTTCATAGCAAAGTACAAAGTTCGTATCGGATGGACGAATTAAGTTGAAATAGACAGTTTTTGCATGAAAACTCATTTCTGGTGGAACTTCATAGCAAAGAACAAAGTTCGTATCGGATGGATCAATTTAGTTGAAATAGACAGTTTTTGCATGAAAACTCATTCCTGGTGGAACTTCATAGCAAAGTACAAAGTTCGTATCGGATGGATCAATTTAGTTGAAATAGACAGTTTTTGCATGAAAACTCATTCCTGGTGGAACTTCATAGCAAAGTACAAAGTTCGTATCGGATGGATCAATTTAGTTGAAATAGACAGTTTTTGCATGAAAACTCATTCCTGGTGGAACTTCATAGCAAAGTACAAAGTTCGTATCGGATGGATCAATTTAGTTGAAATAGACAGTTTTTGCATGAAAACTCATTCCTGGTGGAACTTCATAGCAAAGTACAAAGTTCGTTTTGGATGGACAAAGTTAGTTGAAATAGACAGTTTTTGCATGAAAACTCATTCCTGGTGGAACTTCATAGCAAAGTACAAAGTTCGTTTTGGATGGATCAATTTAGTTGAAATAGACAGTTTTTGCATGAAAACTCATTCCTGGTGGAACTTCATAGCAAAGAACAAAGTTCGTATCGGATGGATCAATTTAGTTGAAATAGACAGTTTTTGCATGAAAACTCATTCCTGGTGGAACTTCATAGCAAAGTACAAAGTTCGTTTTGGATGGACAAAGTTAGTTGAAATAGACAGTTTTTGCATGAAAACTCATTCCTGGTGGAACTTCATAGCAAAGTACAAAGTTCGTTTTGGATGGATCAATTTAGTTGAAATAGACAGTTTTTGCATGAAAACTCATTTCTGGTGGAACTTCATAGCAAAGAACAAAGTTCGTATCGGATGGATCAATTTAGTTGAAATAGACAGTTTTTGCATGAAAACTCATTCCTGGTGGAACTTCATAGCAAAGTACAAAGTTCGTATCGGATGGACGAATTAAGTTGAAATAGACAGTTTTTGCATGAAAACTCATTTCTGGTGGAACTTCATAGCAAAGAACAAAGTTCGTATCGGATGGATCAATTTAGTTGAAATAGACAGTTTTTGCATGAAAACTCATTCCTGGTGGAACTTCATAGCAAAGTACAAAGTTCGTATCGGATGGATTAATTTAGTTGAAATAGACAGTTTTTGCATGAAAACTCATTCCTGGTGGAACTTCATAGCAAAGTACAAAGTTCGTATCGGATGGATCAATTTAGTTGAAATAGACAGTTTTTGCATGAAAACTCATTCCTGGTGGAACTTCATAGCAAAGTACAAAGTTCGTTTTGGATGGACAAAGTTAGTTGAAATAGACAGTTTTTGCATGAAAACTCATTCCTGGTGGAACTTCATAGCAAAGTACAAAGTTCGTTTTGGATGGATCAATTTAGTTGAAATAGACAGTTTTTGCATGAAAACTCATTCCTGGTAGAACTTCATAGCAAAGTACAAAGTTCGTATCGGATGGACGAATTAAGTTGAAATAGACAGTTTTTGCATGAAAACTCATTTCTGGTGGAACTTCATAGCAAAGAACAAAGTTCGTATCGGATGGATCAATTTAGTTGAAATAGACAGTTTTTGCATGAAAACTCATTCCTGGTGGAACTTCATAGCAAAGTACAAAGTTCGTATCGGATGGATCAATTTAGTTGAAATAGACAGTTTTTGCATGAAAACTCATTCCTGGTGGAACTTCATAGCAAAGTACAAAGTTCGTTTTGGATGGACAAAGTTAGTTGAAATAGACAGTTTTTGCATGAAAACTCATTCCTGGTGGAACTTCATAGCAAAGTACAAAGTTCGTATCGGATGGATCAATTTAGTTGAAATAGACAGTTTTTGCATGAAAACTCATTCCTGGTGGAACTTCATAGCAAAGTACAAAGTTCGTTTTGGATGGACAAAGTTAGTTGAAATAGACAGTTTTTGCATGAAAACTCATTCCTGGTGGAACTTCATAGCAAAGTACAAAGTTCGTTTTGGATGGATCAATTTAGTTGAAATAGACAGTTTTTGCATGAAAACTCATTTCTGGTGGAACTTCATAGCAAAGAACAAAGTTCGTATCGGATGGATCAATTTAGTTGAAATAGACAGTTTTTGCATGAAAACTCATTCCTGGTGGAACTTCATAGCAAAGTACAAAGTTCGTATCGGATGGATCAATTTAGTTGAAATAGACAGTTTTTGCATGAAAACTCATTCCTGGTGGAACTTCATAGCAAAGTACAAAGTTCGTTTTGGATGGACAAAGTTAGTTGAAATAGACAGTTTTTGCATGAAAACTCATTCCTGGTGGAACTTCATAGCAAAGTACAAAGTTCGTTTTGGATGGATCAATTTAGTTGAAATAGACAGTTTTTGCATGAAAACTCATTCCTGGTGGAACTTCATAGCAAAGTACAAAGTTCGAATCGGATGGACAAAGTTAGTTGAAATAGACAGTTTTTGCATAAAAACTCATTCCTGGTGGAACTTCATAGCAAAGTACAAAGTTCGTTTTGGATGGACAAAGTTAGTTGAAATAGACAGTTCTTGCATGAAAACTCATTCCTGGTAGAACTTCATAGCAAAGTACAAAGTTCGTATCGGATGGACGAATTAAGTTGAAATAGACAGTTTTTGCATGAAAACTCATTTCTGGTGGAACTTCATAGCAAAGAACAAAGTTCGTATCGGATGGATCAATTTAGTTGAAATAGACAGTTTTTGCATGAAAACTCATTCCTGGTGGAACTTCATAGCAAAGTACAAAGTTCGTATCGGATGGATCAATTTAGTTGAAATAGACAGTTTTTGCATGAAAACTCATTCCTGGTGGAACTTCATAGCAAAGTACAAAGTTCGTATCGGATGGATCAATTTAGTTGAAATAGACAGTTTTTGCATGAAAACTCATTCCTGGTGGAACTTCATAGCAAAGTACAAAGTTCGTATCGGATGGATCAATTTAGTTGAAATAGACAGTTTTTGCATGAAAACTCATTCCTGGTGGAACTTCATAGCAAAGTACAAAGTTCGTTTTGGATGGACAAAGTTAGTTGAAATAGACAGTTTTTGCATGAAAACTCATTCCTGGTGGAACTTCATAGCAAAGTACAAAGTTCGTTTTGGATGGATCAATTTAGTTGAAATAGACAGTTTTTGCATGAAAACTCATTCCTGGTGGAACTTCATAGCAAAGTACAAAGTTCGTTTTGGATGGACAAAGTTAGTTGAAATAGACAGTTTTTGCATGAAAACTCATTCCTGGTGGAACTTCATAGCAAAGTACAAAGTTCGTATCGGATGGATCAATTTAGTTGAAATAGACAGTTTTTGCATGAAAACTCATTCCTGGTGGAACTTCATAGCAAAGTACAAAGTTCGTATCGGATGGATCAATTTAGTTGAAATAGACAGTTTTTGCATGAAAACTCATTCCTGGTGGAACTTCATAGCAAAGTACAAAGTTCGTTTTGGATGGACAAAGTTAGTTGAAATAGACAGTTCTTGCATGAAAACTCATTCCTGGTGGAACTTCATAGCAAAGTACAAAGTTCGTTTTGGATGGATCAATTTAGTTGAAATAGACAGTTTTTGCATGAAAACTCATTCCTGGTGGAACTTCATAGCAAAGTACAAAGTTCGTTTTGGATGGATCAATTTAGTTGAAATAGACAGTTTTTGCATGAAAACTCATTCCTGGTGGAACTTCATAGCAAAGTACAAAGTTCGTTTTGGATGGATCAATTTAGTTGAAATAGACAGTTCTTGCATGAAAACTCATTCCTGGTAGAACTTCATAGCAAAGTACAAAGTTCGTATCGGATGGACGAATTAAGTTGAAATAGACAGTTTTTGCATGAAAACTCATTTCTGGTGGAACTTCATAGCAAAGAACAAAGTTCGTATCGGATGGATCAATTTAGTTGAAATAGACAGTTTTTGCATGAAAACTCATTCCTGGTGGAACTTCATAGCAAAGTACAAAGTTCGTATCGGATGGATTAATTTAGTTGAAATAGACAGTTTTTGCATGAAAACTCATTCCTGGTGGAACTTCATAGCAAAGTACAAAGTTCGTATCGGATGGATCAATTTAGTTGAAATAGACAGTTTTTGCATGAAAACTCATTCCTGGTGGAACTTCATAGCAAAGTACAAAGTTCGTTTTGGATGGACAAAGTTAGTTGAAATAGACAGTTTTTGCATGAAAACTCATTCCTGGTGGAACTTCATAGCAAAGTACAAAGTTCGTTTTGGATGGATCAATTTAGTTGAAATAGACAGTTTTTGCATGAAAACTCATTCCTGGTGGAACTTCATAGCAAAGTACAAAGTTCGTTTTGGATGGATCAATTTAGTTGAAATAGACAGTTTTTGCATGAAAACTCATTCCTGGTGGAACTTCATAGCAAAGTACAAAGTTCGAATCGGATGGACAAAGTTAGTTGAAATAGACAGTTTTTGCATAAAAACTCATTCCTGGTGGAACTTCATAGCAAAGTACAAAGTTCGTTTTGGATGGACAAAGTTAGTTGAAATAGACAGTTCTTGCATGAAAACTCATTCCTGGTAGAACTTCATAGCAAAGTACAAAGTTCGTATCGGATGGACGAATTAAGTTGAAATAGACAGTTTTTGCATGAAAACTCATTTCTGGTGGAACTTCATAGCAAAGAACAAAGTTCGTATCGGATGGATCAATTTAGTTGAAATAGACAGTTTTTGCATGAAAACTCATTCCTGGTGGAACTTCATAGCAAAGTACAAAGTTCGTATCGGATGGATCAATTTAGTTGAAATAGACAGTTTTTGCATGAAAACTCATTCCTGGTGGAACTTCATAGCAAAGTACAAAGTTCGTTTTGGATGGACAAAGTTAGTTGAAATAGACAGTTTTTGCATGAAAACTCATTCCTGGTGGAACTTCATAGCAAAGTACAAAGTTCGTTTTGGATGGATCAATTTAGTTGAAATAGACAGTTTTTGCATGAAAACTCATTTCTGGTGGAACTTCATAGCAAAGAACAAAGTTCGTATCGGATGGATCAATTTAGTTGAAATAGACAGTTTTTGCATGAAAACTCATTCCTGGTGGAACTTCATAGCAAAGTACAAAGTTCGTATCGGATGGATCAATTTAGTTGAAATAGACAGTTTTTGCATGAAAACTCATTCCTGGTGGAACTTCATAGCAAAGTACAAAGTTCGTTTTGGATGGACAAAGTTAGTTGAAATAGACAGTTTTTGCATGAAAACTCATTCCTGGTGGAACTTCATAGCAAAGTACAAAGTTCGTTTTGGATGGATCAATTTAGTTGAAATAGACAGTTTTTGCATGAAAACTCATTCCTGGTGGAACTTCATAGCAAAGTACAAAGTTCGAATCGGATGGACAAAGTTAGTTGAAATAGACAGTTTTTGCATAAAAACTCATTCCTGGTGGAACTTCATAGCAAAGTACAAAGTTCGTTTTGGATGGACAAAGTTAGTTGAAATAGACAGTTCTTGCATGAAAACTCATTCCTGGTAGAACTTCATAGCAAAGTACAAAGTTCGTATCGGATGGACGAATTAAGTTGAAATAGACAGTTTTTGCATGAAAACTCATTTCTGGTGGAACTTCATAGCAAAGAACAATGTTCGTATCGGATGGATCAATTTAGTTGAAATAGACAGTTTTTGCATGAAAACTCATTCCTGGTGGAACTTCATAGCAAAGTACAAAGTTCGTATCGGATGGATCAATTTAGTTGAAATAGACAGTTTTTGCATGAAAACTCATTCCTGGTGGAACTTCATAGCAAAGTACAAAGTTCGTATCGGATGGATCAATTTAGTTGAAATAGACAGTTTTTGCATGAAAACTCATTCCTGGTGGAACTTCATAGCAAAGTACAAAGTTCGTATCGGATGGATCAATTTAGTTGAAATAGACAGTTTTTGCATGAAAACTCATTCCTGGTGGAACTTCATAGCAAAGTACAAAGTTCGTTTTGGATGGACAAAGTTAGTTGAAATAGACAGTTTTTGCATGAAAACTCATTCCTGGTGGAACTTCATAGCAAAGTACAAAGTTCGTTTTGGATGGATCAATTTAGTTGAAATAGACAGTTTTTGCATGAAAACTCATTCCTGGTGGAACTTCATAGCAAAGTACAAAGTTCGTTTTGGATGGACAAAGTTAGTTGAAATAGACAGTTTTTGCATGAAAACTCATTCCTGGTGGAACTTCATAGCAAAGTACAAAGTTCGTATCGGATGGATCAATTTAGTTGAAATAGACAGTTTTTGCATGAAAACTCATTCCTGGTGGAACTTCATAGCAAAGTACAAAGTTCGTATCGGATGGATCAATTTAGTTGAAATAGACAGTTTTTGCATGAAAACTCATTCCTGGTGGAACTTCATAGCAAAGTACAAAGTTCGTTTTGGATGGACAAAGTTAGTTGAAATAGACAGTTCTTGCATGAAAACTCATTCCTGGTGGAACTTCATAGCAAAGTACAAAGTTCGTTTTGGATGGATCAATTTAGTTGAAATAGACAGTTTTTGCATGAAAACTCATTCCTGGTGGAACTTCATAGCAAAGTACAAAGTTCGTTTTGGATGGATCAATTTAGTTGAAATAGACAGTTTTTGCATGAAAACTCATTCCTGGTGGAACTTCATAGCAAAGTACAAAGTTCGTTTTGGATGGATCAATTTAGTTGAAATAGACAGTTCTTGCATGAAAACTCATTCCTGGTAGAACTTCATAGCAAAGTACAAAGTTCGTATCGGATGGACGAATTAAGTTGAAATAGACAGTTTTTGCATGAAAACTCATTTCTGGTGGAACTTCATAGCAAAGAACAAAGTTCGTATCGGATGGATCAATTTAGTTGAAATAGACAGTTTTTGCATGAAAACTCATTCCTGGTGGAACTTCATAGCAAAGTACAAAGTTCGTATCGGATGGATCAATTTAGTTGAAATAGACAGTTTTTGCATGAAAACTCATTCCTGGTGGAACTTCATAGCAAAGTACAAAGTTCGTATCGGATGGATCAATTTAGTTGAAATAGACAGTTTTTGCATGAAAACTCATTCCTGGTGGAACTTCATAGCAAAGTACAAAGTTCGTTTTGGATGGACAAAGTTAGTTGAAATAGACAGTTTTTGCATGAAAACTCATTCCTGGTGGAACTTCATAGCAAAGTACAAAGTTCGTTTTGGATGGATCAATTTAGTTGAAATAGACAGTTTTTGCATGAAAACTCATTCCTGGTGGAACTTCATAGCAAAGTACAAAGTTCGTTTTGGATGGATCAATTTAGTTGAAATAGACAGTTTTTGCATGAAAACTCATTCCTGGTGGAACTTCATAGCAAAGTACAAAGTTCGAATCGGATGGACAAAGTTAGTTGAAATAGACAGTTTTTGCATAAAAACTCATTCCTGGTGGAACTTCATAGCAAAGTACAAAGTTCGTTTTGGATGGACAAAGTTAGTTGAAATAGACAGTTCTTGCATGAAAACTCATTCCTGGTAGAACTTCATAGCAAAGTACAAAGTTCGTATCGGATGGACGAATTAAGTTGAAATAGACAGTTTTTGCATGAAAACTCATTTCTGGTGGAACTTCATAGCAAAGAACAAAGTTCGTATCGGATGGATCAATTTAGTTGAAATAGACAGTTTTTGCATGAAAACTCATTCCTGGTGGAACTTCATAGCAAAGTACAAAGTTCGTATCGGATGGATCAATTTAGTTGAAATAGACAGTTTTTGCATGAAAACTCATTCCTGGTGGAACTTCATAGCAAAGTACAAAGTTCGTATCGGATGGATCAATTTAGTTGAAATAGACAGTTTTTGCATGAAAACTCATTCCTGGTGGAACTTCATAGCAAAGTACAAAGTTCGTATCGGATGGATCAATTTAGTTGAAATAGACAGTTTTTGCATGAAAACTCATTCCTGGTGGAACTTCATAGCAAAGTACAAAGTTCGTTTTGGATGGACAAAGTTAGTTGAAATAGACAGTTTTTGCATGAAAACTCATTCCTGGTGGAACTTCATAGCAAAGTACAAAGTTCGTATCGGATGGACGAATTAAGTTGAAATAGACAGTTTTTGCATGAAAACTCATTTCTGGTGGAACTTCATAGCAAAGAACAAAGTTCGTATCGGATGGATCAATTTAGTTGAAATAGACAGTTTTTGCATGAAAACTCATTCCTGGTGGAACTTCATAGCAAAGTACAAAGTTCGTATCGGATGGATCAATTTAGTTGAAATAGACAGTTTTTGCATGAAAACTCATTTCTGGTGGAACTTCATAGCAAAGAACAAAGTTCGTATCGGATGGATCAATTTAGTTGAAATAGACAGTTTTTGCATGAAAACTCATTCCTGGTGGAACTTCATAGCAAAGTACAAAGTTCGTATCGGATGGATCAATTTAGTTGAAATAGACAGTTTTTGCATGAAAACTCATTCCTGGTGGAACTTCATAGCAAAGTACAAAGTTCGTATCGGATGGATCAATTTAGTTGAAATAGACAGTTTTTGCATGAAAACTCATTCCTGGTGGAACTTCATAGCAAAGTACAAAGTTCGTATCGGATGGATCAATTTAGTTGAAATAGACAGTTTTTGCATGAAAACTCATTCCTGGTGGAACTTCATAGCAAAGTACAAAGTTCGTTTTGGATGGACAAAGTTAGTTGAAATAGACAGTTTTTGCATGAAAACTCATTCCTGGTGGAACTTCATAGCAAAGTACAAAGTTCGTATCGGATGGATCAATTTAGTTGAAATAGACAGTTTTTGCATGAAAACTCATTCCTGGTGGAACTTCATAGCAAAGTACAAAGTTCGTTTTGGATGGATCAATTTAGTTGAAATAGACAGTTTTTGCATGAAAACTCATTCCTGGTGGAACTTCATAGCAAAGTACAAAGTTCGTTTTGGATGGACAAAGTTAGTTGAAATAGACAGTTTTTGCATGAAAACTCATTCCTGGTGGAACTTCATAGCAAAGAACAAAGTTCGTATCGGATGGATCAATTTAGTTGAAATAGACAGTTTTTGCATGAAAACTCATTCCTGGTGGAACTTCATAGCAAAGAACAAAGTTCGTATCGGATGGATCAATTTAGTTGAAATAGACAGTTTTTGCATGAAAACTCATTCCTGGTGGAACTTCATAGCAAAGTACAAAGTTCGTATCGGATGGATCAATTTAGTTGAAATAGACAGTTTTTGCATGAAAACTCATTCCTGGTGGAACTTCATAGCAAAGTACAAAGTTCGTTTTGGATGGATCAATTTAGTTGAAATAGACAGTTTTTGCATGAAAACTCATTCCTGGTGGAACTTCATAGCAAAGTACAAAGTTCGTTTTGGATGGATCAATTTAGTTGAAATAGACAGTTTTTGCATGAAAACTCATTTCTGGTGGAACTTCATAGCAAAGAACAAAGTTCGTATCGGATGGATCAATTTAGTTGAAATAGACAGTTTTTGCATGAAAACTCATTCCTGGTGGAACTTCATAGCAAAGAACAAAGTTCGTATCGGATGGATCAATTTAGTTGAAATAGACAGTTTTTGCATGAAAACTCATTCCTGGTGGAACTTCATAGCAAAGTACAAAGTTCGTATCGGATGGATCAATTTAGTTGAAATAGACAGTTTTTGCATGAAAACTCATTCCTGGTGGAACTTCATAGCAAAGTACAAAGTTCGTATCGGATGGATCAATTTAGTTGAAATAGACAGTTTTTGCATGAAAACTCATTCCTGGTGGAACTTCATAGCAAAGTACAAAGTTCGTATCGGATGGATCAATTTAGTTGAAATAGACAGTTTTTGCATGAAAACTCATTCCTGGTGGAACTTCATAGCAAAGTACAAAGTTCGTTTTGGATGGACAAAGTTAGTTGAAATAGACAGTTTTTGCATGAAAACTCATTCCTGGTGGAACTTCATAGCAAAGTACAAAGTTCGTTTTGGATGGATCAATTTAGTTGAAATAGACAGTTTTTGCATGAAAACTCATTCCTGGTGGAACTTCATAGCAAAGTACAAAGTTCGTTTTGGATGGACAAAGTTAGTTGAAATAGACAGTTTTTGCATGAAAACTCATTCCTGGTGGAACTTCATAGCAAAGTACAAAGTTCGTATCGGATGGATCAATTTAGTTGAAATAGACAGTTTTTGCATGAAAACTCATTCCTGGTGGAACTTCATAGCAAAGTACAAAGTTCGTATCGGATGGATCAATTTAGTTGAAATAGACAGTTTTTGCATGAAAACTCATTCCTGGTGGAACTTCATAGCAAAGTACAAAGTTCGTTTTGGATGGACAAAGTTAGTTGAAATAGACAGTTCTTGCATGAAAACTCATTCCTGGTGGAACTTCATAGCAAAGTACAAAGTTTGTTTTGGATGGATCAATTTAGTTGAAATAGACAGTTTTTGCATGAAAACTCATTCCTGGTGGAACTTCATAGCAAAGTACAAAGTTCGTTTTGGATGGATCAATTTAGTTGAAATAGACAGTTTTTGCATGAAAACTCATTCCTGGTGGAACTTCATAGCAAAGTACAAAGTTCGTTTTGGATGGATCAATTTAGTTGAAATAGACAGTTCTTGCATGAAAACTCATTCCTGGTAGAACTTCATAGCAAAGTACAAAGTTCGTATCGGATGGACGAATTAAGTTGAAATAGACAGTTTTTGCATGAAAACTCATTTCTGGTGGAACTTCATAGCAAAGAACAAAGTTCGTATCGGATGGATCAATTTAGTTGAAATAGACAGTTTTTGCATGAAAACTCATTCCTGGTGGAACTTCATAGCAAAGTACAAAGTTCGTATCGGATGGATCAATTTAGTTGAAATAGACAGTTTTTGCATGAAAACTCATTCCTGGTGGAACTTCATAGCAAAGTACAAAGTTCGTATCGGATGGATCAATTTAGTTGAAATAGACAGTTTTTGCATGAAAACTCATTCCTGGTGGAACTTCATAGCAAAGTACAAAGTTCGTTTTGGATGGACAAAGTTAGTTGAAATAGACAGTTTTTGCATGAAAACTCATTCCTGGTGGAACTTCATAGCAAAGTACAAAGTTCGTTTTGGATGGATCAATTTAGTTGAAATAGACAGTTTTTGCATGAAAACTCATTCCTGGTGGAACTTCATAGCAAAGTACAAAGTTCGTTTTGGATGGATCAATTTAGTTGAAATAGACAGTTTTTGCATGAAAACTCATTCCTGGTGGAACTTCATAGCAAAGTACAAAGTTCGAATCGGATGGACAAAGTTAGTTGAAATAGACAGTTTTTGCATAAAAACTCATTCCTGGTGGAACTTCATAGCAAAGTACAAAGTTCGTTTTGGATGGACAAAGTTAGTTGAAATAGACAGTTCTTGCATGAAAACTCATTCCTGGTAGAACTTCATAGCAAAGTACAAAGTTCGTATCGGATGGACGAATTAAGTTGAAATAGACAGTTTTTGCATGAAAACTCATTTCTGGTGGAACTTCATAGCAAAGAACAAAGTTCGTATCGGATGGATCAATTTAGTTGAAATAGACAGTTTTTGCATGAAAACTCATTCCTGGTGGAACTTCATAGCAAAGTACAAAGTTCGTATCGGATGGATCAATTTAGTTGAAATAGACAGTTTTTGCATGAAAACTCATTCCTGGTGGAACTTCATAGCAAAGTACAAAGTTCGTATCGGATGGATCAATTTAGTTGAAATAGACAGTTTTTGCATGAAAACTCATTCCTGGTGGAACTTCATAGCAAAGTACAAAGTTCGTATCGGATGGATCAATTTAGTTGAAATAGACAGTTTTTGCATGAAAACTCATTCCTGGTGGAACTTCATAGCAAAGTACAAAGTTCGTTTTGGATGGACAAAGTTAGTTGAAATAGACAGTTTTTGCATGAAAACTCATTCCTGGTGGAACTTCATAGCAAAGTACAAAGTTCGTTTTGGATGGATCAATTTAGTTGAAATAGACAGTTTTTGCATGAAAACTCATTCCTGGTGGAACTTCATAGCAAAGTACAAAGTTCGTTTTGGATGGACAAAGTTAGTTGAAATAGACAGTTTTTGCATGAAAACTCATTCCTGGTGGAACTTCATAGCAAAGTACAAAGTTCGTATCGGATGGATCAATTTAGTTGAAATAGACAGTTTTTGCATGAAAACTCATTCCTGGTGGAACTTCATAGCAAAGTACAAAGTTCGTATCGGATGGATCAATTTAGTTGAAATAGACAGTTTTTGCATGAAAACTCATTCCTGGTGGAACTTCATAGCAAAGTACAAAGTTCGTTTTGGATGGACAAAGTTAGTTGAAATAGACAGTTCTTGCATGAAAACTCATTCCTGGTGGAACTTCATAGCAAAGTACAAAGTTCGTTTTGGATGGATCAATTTAGTTGAAATAGACAGTTTTTGCATGAAAACTCATTCCTGGTGGAACTTCATAGCAAAGTACAAAGTTCGTTTTGGATGGATCAATTTAGTTGAAATAGACAGTTTTTGCATGAAAACTCATTCCTGGTGGAACTTCATAGCAAAGTACAAAGTTCGTTTTGGATGGATCAATTTAGTTGAAATAGACAGTTCTTGCATGAAAACTCATTCCTGGTAGAACTTCATAGCAAAGTACAAAGTTCGTATCGGATGGACGAATTAAGTTGAAATAGACAGTTTTTGCATGAAAACTCATTTCTGGTGGAACTTCATAGCAAAGAACAAAGTTCGTATCGGATGGATCAATTTAGTTGAAATAGACAGTTTTTGCATGAAAACTCATTCCTGGTGGAACTTCATAGCAAAGTACAAAGTTCGTATCGGATGGATCAATTTAGTTGAAATAGACAGTTTTTGCATGAAAACTCATTCCTGGTGGAACTTCATAGCAAAGTACAAAGTTCGTATCGGATGGATCAATTTAGTTGAAATAGACAGTTTTTGCATGAAAACTCATTCCTGGTGGAACTTCATAGCAAAGTACAAAGTTCGTATCGGATGGATCAATTTAGTTGAAATAGACAGTTTTTGCATGAAAACTCATTCCTGGTGGAACTTCATAGCAAAGTACAAAGTTCGTATCGGATGGATCAATTTAGTTGAAATAGACAGTTTTTGCATGAAAACTCATTCCTGGTGGAACTTCATAGCAAAGTACAAAGTTCGTTTTGGATGGACAAAGTTAGTTGAAATAGACAGTTTTTGCATGAAAACTCATTCCTGGTGGAACTTCATAGCAAAGTACAAAGTTCGTTTTGGATGGATCAATTTAGTTGAAATAGACAGTTTTTGCATGAAAACTCATTCCTGGTGGAACTTCATAGCAAAGTACAAAGTTCGTATCGGATGGATCAATTTAGTTGAAATAGACAGTTTTTGCATGAAAACTCATTCCTGGTGGAACTTCATAGCAAAGTACAAAGTTCGTTTTGGATGGACAAAGTTAGTTGAAATAGACAGTTTTTGCATGAAAACTCATTCCTGGTGGAACTTCATAGCAAAGTACAAAGTTCGTATCGGATGGATCAATTTAGTTGAAATAGACAGTTTTTGCATGAAAACTCATTCCTGGTGGAACTTCATAGCAAAGTACAAAGTTCGTTTTGAATGGATCAATTTAGTTGAAATAGACAGTTTTTGCATGAAAACTCATTCGTGGTGGAACTTCATAGCAAAGTACAAAGTTCGTTTTGGATGGATCAATTTAGTTGAAATAGACAGTTTTTGCATGAAAACTCATTCCTGGTGGAACTTCATAGCAAAGTACAAAGTTCGTATCGGATGGATCAATTTAGTTGAAATAGACAGTTCTTGCATGAAAACTCATTCCTGGTAGAACTTCATAGCAAAGTACAAAGTTCGTATCGGATGGACGAATTAAGTTGAAATAGACAGTTTTTGCATGAAAACTCATTCCTGGTGGAACTTCATAGCAAAGTACAAAGTTCGTTTTGGATGGATCAATTTAGTTGAAATAGACAGTTTTTGCATGAAAACTCATTCCTGGTGGAACTTCATAGCAAAGTACAAAGTTCGTATCGGATGGATCAATTTAGTTGAAATAGACAGTTTTTGCATGAAAACTCATTTCTGGTGGAACTTCATAGCAAAGAACAAAGTTCGTTTTGGATGGATCAATTTAGTTGAAATAGACAGTTTTTGCATGAAAACTCATTCCTGGTGGAACTTCATAGCAAAGTACAAAGTTCGTATCGGATGGATCAATTTAGTTGAAATAGACAGTTCTTGCATGAAAACTCATTCCTGGTAGAACTTCATAGCAAAGTACAAAGTTCGTATCGGATGGACGAATTAAGTTGAAATAGACAGTTTTTGCATGAAAACTCATTCCTGGTGGAACTTCATAGCAAAGAACAAAGTTCGTTTTGAATGGATCAATTTAGTTGAAATAGACAGTTTTTGCATGAAAACTCATTCGTGGTGGAACTTCATAGCAAAGTACAAAGTTCGTTTTGGATGGATCAATTTAGTTGAAATAGACAGTTTTTGCATGAAAACTCATTCCTGGTGGAACTTCATAGCAAAGTACAAAGTTCGTATCGGATGGATCAATTTAGTTGAAATAGACAGTTCTTGCATGAAAACTCATTCCTGGTAGAACTTCATAGCAAAGTACAAAGTTCGTATCGGATGGACGAATTAAGTTGAAATAGACAGTTTTTGCATGAAAACTCATTCCTGGTGGAACTTCATAGCAAAGTACAAAGTTCGTTTTGGATGGATCAATTTAGTTGAAATAGACAGTTTTTGCATGAAAACTCATTCCTGGTGGAACTTCATAGCAAAGTACAAAGTTCGAATCGGATGGACAAAGTTAGTTGAAATAGACAGTTTTTGCATAAAAACTCATTCCTGGTGGAACTTCATAGCAAAGTACAAAGTTCGTTTTGGATGGATCAATTTAGTTGAAATAGACAGTTTTTGCATGAAAACTCATTCCTGGTGGAACTTCATAGCAAAGTACAAAGTTCGTATCGGATGGATCAATTTAGTTGAAATAGACAGTTTTTGCATGAAAACTCATTCCTGGTGGAACTTCATAGCAAAGTACAAAGTTCGTATCGGATGGACGAATTAAGTTGAAATAGACAGTTTTTGCATGAAAACTCATTCGTGGTGGAACTTCATAGCAAAGTACAAAGTTCGTATCGGATGGATCAATTTAGTTGAAATAGACAGTTCTTGCATGAAAACTCATTCCTGGTAGAACTTCATAGCAAAGTACAAAGTTCGTATCGGATGGACGAATTAAGTTGAAATAGACAGTTTTTGCATGAAAACTCATTCGTGGTGGAACTTCATAGCAAAGTACAAAGTTCGAATCGGATGGACAAAGTTAGTTGAAATAGACAGTTTTTGCATAAAAACTCATTCCTGGTGGAACTTCATAGCAAAGAACAAAGTTCGTTTTGGATGGACAAAGTTAGTTGAAATAGACAGTTTTTGCATGAAAACTCATTCCTGGTGGAACTTCATAGCAAAGTACAAAGTTCGTATCGGATGGATCAATTTAGTTGAAATAGACAGTTCTTGCATGAAAACTCATTCCTGGTAGAACTTCATAGCAAAGTACAAAGTTCGTATCGGATGGACGAATTAAGTTGAAATAGACAGTTTTTGCATGAAAACTCATTCGTGGTGGAACTTCATAGCAAAGTACAAAGTTCGTTTTGGATGGATCAATTTAGTTGAAATAGACAGTTTTTGCATGAAAACTCATTCCTGGTGGAACTTCATAGCAAAGTACAAAGTTCGTATCGGATGGATCAATTTAGTTGAAATAGACAGTTTTTGCATGAAAACTCATTCCTGGTGGAACTTCATAGCAAAGTACAAAGTTCGTTTTGGATGGACAAAGTTAGTTGAAATAGACAGTTTTTGCATGAAAACTCATTCCTGGTGGAACTTCATAGCAAAGTACAAAGTTCGTTTTGGATGGATCAATTTAGTTGAAATAGACAGTTTTTGCATGAAAACTCATTCCTGGTGGAACTTCATAGCAAAGTACAAAGTTCGTTTTGGATGGATCAATTTAGTTGAAATAGACAGTTTTTGCATGAAAACTCATTCCTGGTGGAACTTCATAGCAAAGTACAAAGTTCGAATCGGATGGACAAAGTTAGTTGAAATAGACAGTTTTTGCATAAAAACTCATTCCTGGTGGAACTTCATAGCAAAGTACAAAGTTCGTTTTGGATGGACAAAGTTAGTTGAAATAGACAGTTCTTGCATGAAAACTCATTCCTGGTAGAACTTCATAGCAAAGTACAAAGTTCGTATCGGATGGACGAATTAAGTTGAAATAGACAGTTCTTGCATGAAAACTCATTCCTGGTAGAACTTCATAGCAAAGTACAAAGTTCGTATCGGATGGACGAATTAAGTTGAAATAGACAGTTTTTGCATGAAAACTCATTTCTGGTGGAACTTCATAGCAAAGAACAAAGTTCGTATCGGATGGATCAATTTAGTTGAAATAGACAGTTTTTGCATGAAAACTCATTCCTGGTGGAACTTCATAGCAAAGTACAAAGTTCGTATCGGATGGATCAATTTAGTTGAAATAGACAGTTTTTGCATGAAAACTCATTCCTGGTGGAACTTCATAGCAAAGTACAAAGTTCGTTTTGGATGGACAAAATTAGTTGAAATAGACAGTTTTTGCATGAAAACTCATTCCTGGTGGAACTTCATAGCAAAGTACAAAGTTCGTATTGGATGGATCAATTTAGTTGAAATAGACAGTTTTTGCATGAAAACTCTTTTCTGGTAGAACTTCATAGCAAAGTACAAAGTTCGTTTTGGATGGATCAATTTAGTTGAAATAGACAGTTTTTGCATGAAAACTCATTCCTGGTGGAACTTCATAGCAAAGTACAAAGTTCGTTTTGGATGGACAAAGTTAGTTGAAATAGACAGTTTTTGCATGAAAACTCATTCCTGGTGGAACTTCATAGCAAAGTACAAAGTTCGTATCGGATGGATCAATTTAGTTGAAATAGACAGTTTTTGCATGAAAACTCATTCCTGGTGGAACTTCATAGCAAAGTACAAAGTTCGTATTGGATGGATCAATTTAGTTGAAATAGACAGTTTTTGCATGAAAACTCATTCCTGGTGGAACTTCATAGCAAAGTACAAAGTTCGAATCGGATGGACAAAGTTAGTTGAAATAGACAGTTTTTGCATAAAAACTCATTCCTGGTGGAACTTCATAGCAAAGTACAAAGTTCGTTTTGGATGGACAAAGTTAGTTGAAATAGACAGTTCTTGCATGAAAACTCATTCCTGGTAGAACTTCATAGCAAAGTACAAAGTTCGTATCGGATGGACGAATTAAGTTGAAATAGACAGTTTTTGCATGAAAACTCATTTCTGGTGGAACTTCATAGCAAAGAACAAAGTTCGTATCGGATGGATCAATTTAGTTGAAATAGACAGTTTTTGCATGAAAACTCATTCCTGGTGGAACTTCATAGCAAAGTACAAAGTTCGTATCGGATGGATCAATTTAGTTGAAATAGACAGTTTTTGCATGAAAACTCATTCCTGGTGGAACTTCATAGCAAAGTACAAAGTTCGTATCGGATGGATCAATTTAGTTGAAATAGACAGTTTTTGCATGAAAACTCATTCCTGGTGGAACTTCATAGCAAAGTACAAAGTTCGTTTTGGATGGACAAAGTTAGTTGAAATAGACAGTTTTTGCATGAAAACTCATTCCTGGTGGAACTTCATAGCAAAGTACAAAGTTCGTTTTGGATGGATCAATTTAGTTGAAATAGACAGTTTTTGCATGAAAACTCATTCCTGGTGGAACTTCATAGCAAAGTACAAAGTTCGTTTTGGATGGACAAAGTTAGTTAAAATAGACAGTTTTTGCATGAAAACTCATTCCTGGTGGAACTTCATAGCAAAGTACAAAGTTCGTATCGGATGGATCAATTTAGTTGAAATAGACAGTTTTTGCATGAAAACTCATTCCTGGTGGAACTTCATAGCAAAGTACAAAGTTCGTATCGGATGGATCAATTTAGTTGAAATAGACAGTTTTTGCATGAAAACTCATTCCTGGTGGAACTTCATAGCAAAGTACAAAGTTCGTTTTGGATGGACAAAGTTAGTTGAAATAGACAGTTCTTGCATGAAAACTCATTCCTGGTGGAACTTCATAGCAAAGTACAAAGTTCGTTTTGGATGGACAAAGTTAGTTAAAAACTCATTTCTGGTGGAACTTCATAGCAAAGAACAAAGTTCGTATCGGATGGATCAATTTAGTTGAAATAGACAGTTTTTGCATGAAAACTCATTCCTGGTGGAACTTCATAGCAAAGTACAAAGTTCGTATCGGATGGATCAATTTAGTTGAAATAGACAGTTTTTGCATGAAAACTCATTCCTGGTGGAACTTCATAGCAAAGTACAAAGTTCGTATCGGATGGATCAATTTAGTTGAAATAGACAGTTTTTGCATGAAAACTCATTCCTGGTGGAACTTCATAGCAAAGTACAAAGTTCGTTTTGGATGGACAAAGTTAGTTGAAATAGACAGTTTTTGCATGAAAACTCATTCCTGGTGGAACTTCATAGCAAAGTACAAAGTTCGTTTTGGATGGATCAATTTAGTTGAAATAGACAGTTTTTGCATGAAAACTCATTCCTGGTGGAACTTCATAGCAAAGTACAAAGTTCGTTTTGGATGGACAAAGTTAGTTAAAATAGACAGTTTTTGCATGAAAACTCATTCCTGGTGGAACTTCATAGCAAAGTACAAAGTTCGTATCGGATGGATCAATTTAGTTGAAATAGACAGTTTTTGCATGAAAACTCATTCCTGGTGGAACTTCATAGCAAAGTACAAAGTTCGTATCGGATGGATCAATTTAGTTGAAATAGACAGTTTTTGCATGAAAACTCATTCCTGGTGGAACTTCATAGCAAAGTACAAAGTTCGTTTTGGATGGACAAAGTTAGTTGAAATAGACAGTTCTTGCATGAAAACTCATTCCTGGTGGAACTTCATAGCAAAGTACAAAGTTCGTTTTGGATGGATCAATTTAGTTGAAATAGACAGTTTTTGCATGAAAACTCATTCCTGGTGGACCTTCATAACAAAGTACAAAGTTCGTTTTGGATGGATCAATTTAGTTGAAATAGACAGTTTTTGCATGAAAACTCATTCCTGGTGGAACTTCATAGCAAAGTACAAAGTTCGTATCGGATGGATCAATTTAGTTGAAATAGACAGTTTTTGCATGAAAACTCATTCCTGGTGGAACTTCATAGCAAAGTACAAAGTTCGTTTTGGATGGACAAAGTTAGTTGAAATAGACAGTTTTTGCATGAAAACTCATTCCTGGTGGAACTTCATAGCAAAGTACAAAGTTCGTTTTGGATGGATCAATTTAGTTGAAATAGACAGTTTTTGCATGAAAACTCATTCCTGGTGGAACTTCATAGCAAAGTACAAAGTTCGTTTTGGATGGATCAATTTAGTTGAAATAGACAGTTTTTGCATGAAAACTCATTCCTGGTGGAACTTCATAGCAAAGTACAAAGTTCGAATCGGATGGACAAAGTTAGTTGAAATAGACAGTTTTTGCATAAAAACTCATTCCTGGTGGAACTTCATAGCAAAGTACAAAGTTCGTTTTGGATGGACAAAGTTAGTTGAAATAGACAGTTCTTGCATGAAAACTCATTCCTGGTAGAACTTCATAGCAAAGTACAAAGTTCGTATCGGATGGACGAATTAAGTTGAAATAGACAGTTTTTGCATGAAAACTCATTTCTGGTGGAACTTCATAGCAAAGAACAAAGTTCGTATCGGATGGATCAATTTAGTTGAAATAGACAGTTTTTGCATGAAAACTCATTCCTGGTGGAACTTCATAGCAAAGTACAAAGTTCGTATCGGATGGATCAATTTAGTTGAAATAGACAGTTTTTGCATGAAAACTCATTCCTGGTGGAACTTCATAGCAAAGTACAAAGTTCGTATCGGATGGATCAATTTAGTTGAAATAGACAGTTTTTGCATGAAAACTCATTCCTGGTGGAACTTCATAGCAAAGTACAAAGTTCGTATCGGATGGATCAATTTAGTTGAAATAGACAGTTTTTGCATGAAAACTCATTCCTGGTGGAACTTCATAGCAAAGTACAAAGTTCGTTTTGGATGGACAAAGTTAGTTGAAATAGACAGTTTTTGCATGAAAACTCATTCCTGGTGGAACTTCATAGCAAAGTACAAAGTTCGTTTTGGATGGATCAATTTAGTTGAAATAGACAGTTTTTGCATGAAAACTCATTCCTGGTGGAACTTCATAGCAAAGTACAAAGTTCGTTTTGGATGGACAAAGTTAGTTGAAATAGACAGTTTTTGCATGAAAACTCATTCCTGGTGGAACTTCATAGCAAAGTACAAAGTTCGTATCGGATGGATCAATTTAGTTGAAATAGACAGTTTTTGCATGAAAACTCATTCCTGGTGGAACTTCATAGCAAAGTACAAAGTTCGTATCGGATGGATCAATTTAGTTGAAATAGACAGTTTTTGCATGAAAACTCATTCCTGGTGGAACTTCATAGCAAAGTACAAAGTTCGTTTTGGATGGACAAAGTTAGTTGAAATAGACAGTTCTTGCATGAAAACTCATTCCTGGTGGAACTTCATAGCAAAGTACAAAGTTCGTTTTGGATGGATCAATTTAGTTGAAATAGACAGTTTTTGCATGAAAACTCATTCCTGGTGGAACTTCATAGCAAAGTACAAAGTTCGTTTTGGATGGATCAATTTAGTTGAAATAGACAGTTTTTGCATGAAAACTCATTCCTGGTGGAACTTCATAGCAAAGTACAAAGTTCGTTTTGGATGGATCAATTTAGTTGAAATAGACAGTTCTTGCATGAAAACTCATTCCTGGTAGAACTTCATAGCAAAGTACAAAGTTCGTATCGGATGGACGAATTAAGTTGAAATAGACAGTTCTTGCATGAAAACTCATTCCTGGTGGAACTTCATAGCAAAGTACAAAGTTCGTTTTGGATGGATCAATTTAGTTGAAATAGACAGTTTTTGCATGAAAACTCATTCCTGGTGGAACTTCATAGCAAAGTACAAAGTTCGTTTTGGATGGATCAATTTAGTTGAAATAGACAGTTTTTGCATGAAAACTCATTCCTGGTGGAACTTCATAGCAAAGTACAAAGTTCGTATCGGATGGATCAATTTAGTTGAAATAGACAGTTTTTGCATGAAAACTCATTCCTGGTGGAACTTCATAGCAAAGTACAAAGTTCGTTTTGGATGGACAAAGTTAGTTGAAATAGACAGTTTTTGCATGAAAACTCATTCCTGGTGGAACTTCATAGCAAAGTACAAAGTTCGTTTTGGATGGATCAATTTAGTTGAAATAGACAGTTTTTGCATGAAAACTCATTCCTGGTGGAACTTCATAGCAAAGTACAAAGTTCGTTTTGGATGGATCAATTTAGTTGAAATAGACAGTTTTTGCATGAAAACTCATTCCTGGTGGAACTTCATAGCAAAGTACAAAGTTCGAATCGGATGGACAAAGTTAGTTGAAATAGACAGTTTTTGCATAAAAACTCATTCCTGGTGGAACTTCATAGCAAAGTACAAAGTTCGTTTTGGATGGACAAAGTTAGTTGAAATAGACAGTTCTTGCATGAAAACTCATTCCTGGTAGAACTTCATAGCAAAGTACAAAGTTCGTATCGGATGGACGAATTAAGTTGAAATAGACAGTTTTTGCATGAAAACTCATTTCTGGTGGAACTTCATAGCAAAGAACAAAGTTCGTATCGGATGGATCAATTTAGTTGAAATAGACAGTTTTTGCATGAAAACTCATTCCTGGTGGAACTTCATAGCAAAGTACAAAGTTCGTATCGGATGGATCAATTTAGTTGAAATAGACAGTTTTTGCATGAAAACTCATTCCTGGTGGAACTTCATAGCAAAGTACAAAGTTCGTATCGGATGGATCAATTTAGTTGAAATAGACAGTTTTTGCATGAAAACTCATTCCTGGTGGAACTTCATAGCAAAGTACAAAGTTCGTATCGGATGGATCAATTTAGTTGAAATAGACAGTTTTTGCATGAAAACTCATTCCTAGTGGAACTTCATAGCAAAGTACAAAGTTCGTTTTGGATGGACAAAGTTAGTTGAAATAGACAGTTTTTGCATGAAAACTCATTCCTGGTGGAACTTCATAGCAAAGTACAAAGTTCGTTTTGGATGGATCAATTTAGTTGAAATAGACAGTTTTTGCATGAAAACTCATTCCTGGTAGAACTTCATAGCAAAGTACAAAGTTCGTTTTGGATGGACAAAGTTAGTTGAAATAGACAGTTTTTGCATGAAAACTCATTCCTGGTGGAACTTCATAGCAAAGTACAAAGTTCGTTTTGGATGGATCAATTTAGTTGAAATAGACAGTTTTTGCATGAAAACTCATTCCTGGTGGAACTTCATAGCAAAGTACAAAGTTCGTATCGGATGGATCAATTTAGTTGAAATAGACAGTTTTTGCATGAAAACTCATTCCTGGTGGAACTTCATAGCAAAGTACAAAGTTCGTTTTGGATGGACAAAGTTAGTTGAAATAGACAGTTTTTGCATGAAAACTCATTCCTGGTGGAACTTCATAGCAAAGTACAAAGTTCGTTTTGGATGGATCAATTTAGTTGAAATAGACAGTTTTTGCATGAAAACTCATTCCTGGTGGAACTTCATAGCAAAGTACAAAGTTCGTTTTGGATGGATCAATTTAGTTGAAATAGACAGTTTTTGCATGAAAACTCATTCCTGGTGGAACTTCATAGCAAAGTACAAAGTTCGAATCGGATGGACAAAGTTAGTTGAAATAGACAGTTTTTGCATAAAAACTCATTCCTGGTGGAACTTCATAGCAAAGTACAAAGTTCGTTTTGGATGGACAAAGTTAGTTGAAATAGACAGTTCTTGCATGAAAACTCATTCCTGGTAGAACTTCATAGCAAAGTACAAAGTTCGTATCGGATGGACGAATTAAGTTGAAATAGACAGTTTTTGCATGAAAACTCATTTCTGGTGGAACTTCATAGCAAAGAACAAAGTTCGTATCGGATGGATCAATTTAGTTGAAATAGACAGTTTTTGCATGAAAACTCATTCCTGGTGGAACTTCATAGCAAAGTACAAAGTTCGTATCGGATGGATCAATTTAGTTGAAATAGACAGTTTTTGCATGAAAACTCATTCCTGGTGGAACTTCATAGCAAAGTACAAAGTTCGTTTTGGATGGACAAAGTTAGTTGAAATAGACAGTTCTTGCATGAAAACTCATTCCTGGTAGAACTTCATAGCAAAGTACAAAGTTCGTATCGGATGGACGAATTAAGTTGAAATAGACAGTTTTTGCATGAAAACTCATTTCTGGTGGAACTTCATAGCAAAGAACAAAGTTCGTATCGGATGGATCAATTTAGTTGAAATAGACAGTTTTTGCATGAAAACTCATTCCTGGTGGAACTTCATAGCAAAGTACAAAGTTCGTATCGGATGGATCAATTTAGTTGAAATAGACAGTTTTTGCATGAAAACTCATTTCTGGTGGAACTTCATAGCAAAGAACAAAGTTCGTTTTGGATGGATCAATTTAGTTGAAATAGACAGTTTTTGCATGAAAACTCATTCCTGGTGGAACTTCATAGCAAAGTACAAAGTTCGTATCGGATGGATCAATTTAGTTGAAATAGACAGTTCTTGCATGAAAACTCATTCCTGGTAGAACTTCATAGCAAAGTACAAAGTTCGTATCGGATGGACGAATTAAGTTGAAATAGACAGTTTTTGCATGAAAACTCATTCCTGGTGGAACTTCATAGCAAAGTACAAAGTTCGTTTTGGATGGATCAATTTAGTTGAAATAGACAGTTTTTGCATGAAAACTCATTCCTGGTGGAACTTCATAGCAAAGTACAAAGTTCGAATCGGATGGACAAAGTTAGTTGAAATAGACAGTTTTTGCATAAAAACTCATTCCTGGTGGAACTTCATAGCAAAGTACAAAGTTCGTTTTGGATGGACAAAGTTAGTTGAAATAGACAGTTCTTGCATGAAAACTCATTCCTGGTAGAACTTCATAGCAAAGTACAAAGTTCGTATCGGATGGACGAATTAAGTTGAAATAGACAGTTTTTGCATGAAAACTCATTTCTGGTGGAACTTCATAGCAAAGAACAAAGTTCGTATCGGATGGATCAATTTAGTTGAAATAGACAGTTTTTGCATGAAAACTCATTCCTGGTGGAACTTCATAGCAAAGTACAAAGTTCGTTTTGGATGGACAAAGTTAGTTGAAATAGACAGTTCTTGCATGAAAACTCATTCCTGGTAGAACTTCATAGCAAAGTACAAAGTTCGTATCGGATGGACGAATTAAGTTGAAATAGACAGTTTTTGCATGAAAACTCATTTCTGGTGGAACTTCATAGCAAAGAACAAAATTCGTATCGGATGGATCAATTTAGTTGAAATAGACAGTTTTTGCATGAAAACTCATTCCTGGTGGAACTTCATAGCAAAGTACAAAGTTCGTATCGGATGGATCAATTTAGTTGAAATAGACAGTTCTTGCATGAAAACTCATTCCTGGTAGAACTTCATAGCAAAGTACAAAGTTCGTATCGGATGGACGAATTAAGTTGAAATAGACAGTTTTTGCATGAAAACTCATTTCTGGTGGAACTTCATAGCAAAGAACAAAGTTCGTATCGGATGGATCAATTTAGTTGAAATAGACAGTTTTTGCATGAAAACTCATTCCTGGTGGAACTTCATAGCAAAGTACAAAGTTCGTATCGGATGGATCAATTTAGTTGAAATAGACAGTTTTTGCATGAAAACTCATTCCTGGTGGAACTTCATAGCAAAGTACAAAGTTCGTTTTGGATGGATCAATTTAGTTGAAATAGACAGTTTTTGCATGAAAACTCATTCCTGGTGGAACTTCATAGCAAAGTACAAAGTTCGAATCGGATGGACAAAGTTAGTTGAAATAGACAGTTTTTGCATAAAAACTCATTCCTGGTGGAACTTCATAGCAAAGTACAAAGTTCGTTTTGGATGGACAAAGTTAGTTGAAATAGACAGTTCTTGCATGAAAACTCATTCCTGGTAGAACTTCATAGCAAAGTACAAAGTTCGTATCGGATGGACGAATTAAGTTGAAATAGACAGTTTTTGCATGAAAACTCATTTCTGGTGGAACTTCATAGCAAAGAACAAAGTTCGTATCGGATGGATCAATTTAGTTGAAATAGACAGTTTTTGCATGAAAACTCATTCCTGGTGGAACTTCATAGCAAAGTACAAAGTTCGTATCGGATGGATCAATTTAGTTGAAATAGACAGTTTTTGCATGAAAACTCATTTCTGGTGGAACTTCATAGCAAAGAACAAAGTTCGTATCGGATGGATCAATTTAGTTGAAATAGACAGTTTTTGCATGAAAACTCATTCCTGGTGGAACTTCATAGCAAAGTACAAAGTTCGTATCGGATGGATCAATTTAGTTGAAATAGACAGTTTTTGCATGAAAACTCATTCCTGGTGGAACTTCATAGCAAAGTACAAAGTTCGTTTTGGATGGACAAAGTTAGTTGAAATAGACAGTTTTTGCATGAAAACTCATTCCTGGTGGAACTTCATAGCAAAGTACAAAGTTCGTTTTGGATGGATCAATTTAGTTGAAATAGACAGTTTTTGCATGAAAACTCATTCCTGGTGGAACTTCATAGCAAAGTACAAAGTTCGTTTTGGATGGACAAAGTTAGTTGAAATAGACAGTTCTTGCATGAAAACTCATTCCTGGTGGAACTTCATAGCAAAGTACAAAGTTCGTATCGGATGGATCAATTTAGTTGAAATAGACAGTTTTTGCATGAAAACTCATTCCTGGTGGAACTTCATAGCAAAGAACAAAGTTCGTTTTGAATGGATCAATTTAGTTGAAATAGACAGTTTTTGCATGAAAACTCATTTCTGGTGGAACTTCATAGCAAAGAACAAAGTTCGTATCGGATGGATCAATTTAGTTGAAATAGACAGTTTTTGCATGAAAACTCATTCCTGGTGGAACTTCATAGCAAAGTACAAAGTTCGTTTTGGATGGATCAATTTAGTTGAAATAGACAGTTTTTGCATGAAAACTCATTCCTGGTGGAACTTCATAGCAAAGTACAAAGTTCGTTTTGGATGGACAAAGTTAGTTGAAATAGACAGTTCTTGCATGAAAACTCATTCCTGGTGGAACTTCATAGCAAAGTACAAAGTTCGTATCGGATGGATCAATTTAGTTGAAATAGACAGTTTTTGCATGAAAACTCATTCCTGGTGGAACTTCATAGCAAAGTACAAAGTTCGTATCGGATGGATCAATTTAGTTGAAATAGACAGTTTTTGCATGAAAACTCATTTCTGGTGGAACTTCATAGCAAAGAACAAAGTTCGTATCGGATGGATCAATTTAGTTGAAATAGACAGTTTTTGCATGAAAACTCATTCCTGGTGGAACTTCATAGCAAAGTACAAAGTTCGTATCGGATGGATCAATTTAGTTGAAATAGACAGTTTTTGCATGAAAACTCATTCCTGGTGGAACTTCATAGCAAAGTACAAAGTTCGTTTTGGATGGACAAAGTTAGTTGAAATAGACAGTTTTTGCATGAAAACTCATTCCTGGTGGAACTTCATAGCAAAGTACAAAGTTCGTTTTGGATGGATCAATTTAGTTGAAATAGACAGTTTTTGCATGAAAACTCATTCCTGGTGGAACTTCATAGCAAAGTACAAAGTTCGTTTTGGATGGACAAAGTTAGTTGAAATAGACAGTTCTTGCATGAAAACTCATTCCTGGTGGAACTTCATAGCAAAGTACAAAGTTCGTATCGGATGGATCAATTTAGTTGAAATAGACAGTTTTTGCATGAAAACTCATTCCTGGTGGAACTTCATAGCAAAGAACAAAGTTCGTTTTGAATGGATCAATTTAGTTGAAATAGACAGTTTTTGCATGAAAACTCATTCGTGGTGGAACTTCATAGCAAAGTACAAAGTTCGTTTTGGATGGATCAATTTAGTTGAAATAGACAGTTTTTGCATGAAAACTCTTTTCTGGTAGAACTTCATAGCAAAGTACAAAGTTCGTTTTGGATGGATCAATTTAGTTGAAATAGACAGTTTTTGCATGAAAACTCATTCCTGGTGGAACTTCATAGCAAAGTACAAAGTTCGTATCGGATGGATCAATTTAGTTGAAATAGACAGTTCTTGCATGAAAACTCATTCCTGGTAGAACTTCATAACAAAGTACAAAGTTCGTATCGGATGGACGAATTAAGTTGAAATAGACAGTTTTTGCATGAAAACTCATTCCTGGTGGAACTTCATAGCAAAGAACAAAGTTCGTTTTGAATGGATCAATTTAGTTGAAATAGACAGTTTTTGCATGAAAACTCATTCGTGGTGGAACTTCATAGCAAAGTACAAAGTTCGTTTTGGATGGATCAATTTAGTTGAAATAGACAGTTTTTGCATGAAAACTCTTTTCTGGTAGAACTTCATAGCAAAGTACAAAGTTCGTTTTGGATGGATCAATTTAGTTGAAATAGACAGTTTTTGCATGAAAACTCATTCCTGGTGGAACTTCATAGCAAAGTACAAAGTTCGTATCGGATGGATCAATTTAGTTGAAATAGACAGTTCTTGCATGAAAACTCATTCCTGGTAGAACTTCATAGCAAAGTACAAAGTTCGTATCGGATGGACGAATTAAGTTGAAATAGACAGTTTTTGCATGAAAACTCATTCCTGGTGGAACTTCATAGCAAAGTACAAAGTTCGAATCGGATGGACAAAGTTAGTTGAAATAGACAGTTTTTGCATAAAAACTCATTCCTGGTGGAACTTCATAGCAAAGTACAAAGTTCGTTTTGGATGGACAAAGTTAGTTGAAATAGACAGTTCTTGCATGAAAACTCATTCCTGGTAGAACTTCATAGCAAAGTACAAAGTTCGTATCGGATGGACGAATTAAGTTGAAATAGACAGTTTTTGCATGAAAACTCATTTCTGGTGGAACTTCATAGCAAAGAACAAAGTTCGTATCGGATGGATCAATTTAGTTGAAATAGACAGTTTTTGCATGAAAACTCATTCCTGGTGGAACTTCATAGCAAAGTACAAAGTTCGTATCGGATGGATCAATTTAGTTGAAATAGACAGTTTTTGCATGAAAACTCATTCCTGGTGGAACTTCATAGCAAAGTACAAAGTTCGTATCGGATGGATCAATTTAGTTGAAATAGACAGTTTTTGCATGAAAACTCATTCCTGGTGGAACTTCATAGCAAAGTACAAAGTTCGTTTTGGATGGACAAAGTTAGTTGAAATAGACAGTTTTTGCATGAAAACTCATTCCTGGTGGAACTTCATAGCAAAGTACAAAGTTCGTTTTGGATGGATCAATTTAGTTGAAATAGACAGTTTTTGCATGAAAACTCATTCCTGGTGGAACTTCATAGCAAAGTACAAAGTTCGTATCGGATGGATCAATTTAGTTGAAATAGACAGTTTTTGCATGAAAACTCATTCCTGGTGGAACTTCATAGCAAAGTACAAAGTTCGTTTTGGATGGACAAAGTTAGTTGAAATAGACAGTTTTTGCATGAAAACTCATTCCTGGTGGAACTTCATAGCAAAGTACAAAGTTCGTATCGGATGGATCAATTTAGTTGAAATAGACAGTTTTTGCATGAAAACTCATTCCTGGTGGAACTTCATAGCAAAGTACAAAGTTCGTTTTGGATGGACAAAATTAGTTGAAATAGACAGTTTTTGCATGAAAACTCATTCCTGGTGGAACTTCATAGCAAAGTACAAAGTTCGTATTGGATGGATCAATTTAGTTGAAATAGACAGTTTTTGCATGAAAACTCTTTTCTGGTAGAACTTCATAGCAAAGTACAAAGTTCGTTTTGGATGGATCAATTTAGTTGAAATAGACAGTTTTTGCATGAAAACTCATTCCTGGTGGAACTTCATAGCAAAGTACAAAGTTCGTATCGGATGGACGAATTAAGTTGAAATAGACAGTTTTTGCATGAAAACTCATTCCTGGTGGAACTTCATAGCAAAGTACAAAGTTCGTTTTGGATGGATCAATTTAGTTGAAATAGACAGTTTTTGCATGAAAACTCATTCCTGGTGGAACTTCATAGCAAAGTACAAAGTTCGAATCGGATGGACAAAGTTAGTTGAAATAGACAGTTTTTGCATAAAAACTCATTCCTGGTGGAACTTCATAGCAAAGTACAAAGTTCGTTTTGGATGGACAAAGTTAGTTGAAATAGACAGTTCTTGCATGAAAACTCATTCCTGGTAGAACTTCATAGCAAAGTACAAAGTTCGTATCGGATGGACGAATTAAGTTGAAATAGACAGTTTTTGCATGAAAACTCATTTCTGGTGGAACTTCATAGCAAAGAACAAAGTTCGTATCGGATGGATCAATTTAGTTGAAATAGACAGTTTTTGCATGAAAACTCATTCCTGGTGGAACTTCATAGCAAAGTACAAAGTTCGTATCGGATGGATCAATTTAGTTGAAATAGACAGTTTTTGCATGAAAACTCATTCCTGGTGGAACTTCATAGCAAAGTACAAAGTTCGTATCGGATGGATCAATTTAGTTGAAATAGACAGTTTTTGCATGAAAACTCATTCCTGGTGGAACTTCATAGCAAAGTACAAAGTTCGTTTTGGATGGACAAAGTTAGTTGAAATAGACAGTTTTTGCATGAAAACTCATTCCTGGTGGAACTTCATAGCAAAGTACAAAGTTCGTTTTGGATGGATCAATTTAGTTGAAATAGACAGTTTTTGCATGAAAACTCATTCCTGGTGGAACTTCATAGCAAAGTACAAAGTTCGTATCGGATGGATCAATTTAGTTGAAATAGACAGTTTTTGCATGAAAACTCATTCCTGGTGGAACTTCATAGCAAAGTACAAAGTTCGTTTTGGATGGACAAAGTTAGTTGAAATAGACAGTTTTTGCATGAAAACTCATTCCTGGTGGAACTTCATAGCAAAGTACAAAGTTCGTATCGGATGGATCAATTTAGTTGAAATAGACAGTTTTTGCATGAAAACTCATTCCTGGTGGAACTTCATAGCAAAGTACAAAGTTCGTTTTGGATGGACAAAATTAGTTGAAATAGACAGTTTTTGCATGAAAACTCATTCCTGGTGGAACTTCATAGCAAAGTACAAAGTTCGTATTGGATGGATCAATTTAGTTGAAATAGACAGTTTTTGCATGAAAACTCATTCCTGGTGGAACTTCATAGCAAAGTACAAAGTTCGTTTTGGATGGACAAAGTTAGTTGAAATAGACAGTTTTTGCATGAAAACTCATTCCTGGTGGAACTTCATAGCAAAGTACAAAGTTCGTATCGGATGGATCAATTTAGTTGAAATAGACAGTTTTTGCATGAAAACTCATTCCTGGTGGAACTTCATAGCAAAGTACAAAGTTCGTTTTGGATGGACAAAGTTAGTTGAAATAGACAGTTCTTGCATGAAAACTCATTCCTGGTGGAACTTCATAGCAAAGTACAAAGTTCGTTTTGGATGGATCAATTTAGTTGAAATAGACAGTTTTTGCATGAAAACTCATTCCTGGTGGAACTTCATAGCAAAGTACAAAGTTCGTTTTGGATGGATCAATTTAGTTGAAATAGACAGTTTTTGCATGAAAACTCATTCCTGGTGGAACTTCATAGCAAAGTACAAAGTTCGTTTTGGATGGATCAATTTAGTTGAAATAGACAGTTTTTGCATGAAAACTCATTCCTGGTGGAACTTCATAGCAAAGTACAAAGTTCGTTTTGGATGGACAAAGTTAGTTGAAATAGACAGTTCTTGCATGAAAACTCATTCCTGGTGGAACTTCATAGCAAAGTACAAAGTTCGTTTTGGATGGATCAATTTAGTTGAAATAGACAGTTTTTGCATGAAAACTCATTCCTGGTGGAACTTCATAGCAAAGTACAAAGTTCGTTTTGAATGGATCAATTTAGTTGAAATAGACAGTTCTTGCATGAAAACTCATTCCTGGTAGAACTTCATAGCAAAGTACAAAGTTCGTATCGGATGGACGAATTAAGTTGAAATAGACAGTTTTTGCATGAAAACTCATTCCTGGTGGAACTTCATAGCAAAGTACAAAGTTCGTTTTGGATGGATCAATTTAGTTGAAATAGACAGTTTTTGCATGAAAACTCATTCCTGGTGGAACTTCATAGCAAAGTACAAAGTTCGAATCGGATGGACAAAGTTAGTTGAAATAGACAGTTTTTGCATAAAAACTCATTCCTGGTGGAACTTCATAGCAAAGTACAAAGTTCGTTTTGGATGGACAAAGTTAGTTGAAATAGACAGTTCTTGCATGAAAACTCATTCCTGGTAGAACTTCATAGCAAAGTACAAAGTTCGTATCGGATGGACGAATTAAGTTGAAATAGACAGTTTTTGCATGAAAACTCATTTCTGGTGGAACTTCATAGCAAAGTACAAAGTTCGTTTTGAATGGATCAATTTAGTTGAAATAGACAGTTCTTGCATGAAAACTCATTCCTGGTAGAACTTCATAGCAAAGTACAAAGTTCGTATCGGATGGACGAATTAAGTTGAAATAGACAGTTTTTGCATGAAAACTCATTCCTGGTGGAACTTCATAGCAAAGTACAAAGTTCGTTTTGGATGGATCAATTTAGTTGAAATAGACAGTTTTTGCATGAAAACTCATTCCTGGTGGAACTTCATAGCAAAGTACAAAGTTCGAATCGGATGGACAAAGTTAGTTGAAATAGACAGTTTTTGCATAAAAACTCATTCCTGGTGGAACTTCATAGCAAAGTACAAAGTTCGTTTTGGATGGACAAAGTTAGTTGAAATAGACAGTTCTTGCATGAAAACTCATTCCTGGTAGAACTTCATAGCAAAGTACAAAGTTCGTATCGGATGGACGAATTAAGTTGAAATAGACAGTTTTTGCATGAAAACTCATTCCTGGTGGAACTTCATAGCAAAGTACAAAGTTCGTTTTGAATGGATCAATTTAGTTGAAATAGACAGTTCTTGCATGAAAACTCATTCCTGGTAGAACTTCATAGCAAAGTACAAAGTTCGTATCGGATGGACGAATTAAGTTGAAATAGACAGTTTTTGCATGAAAACTCATTTCTGGTAGAACTTCATAGCAAAGTACAAAGTTCGTTTTGGATGGATCAATTTAGTTGAAATAGACAGTTTTTGCATGAAAACTCATTCCTGGTGGAACTTCATAGCAAAGTACAAAGTTCGTATCGGATGGATCAATTTAGTTGAAATAGACAGTTTTTGCATGAAAACTCATTCCTGGTGGAACTTCATAGCAAAGAACAAAGTTCGTTTTGAATGGATCAATTTAGTTGAAATAGACAGTTTTTGCATGAAAACTCATTCGTGGTGGAACTTCATAGCAAAGTACAAAGTTCGTTTTGGATGGATCAATTTAGTTGAAATAGACAGTTTTTGCATGAAAACTCATTTCTGGTAGAACTTCATAGCAAAGTACAAAGTTCGTTTTGGATGGATCAATTTAGTTGAAATAGACAGTTTTTGCATGAAAACTCATTCCTGGTGGAACTTCATAGCAAAGTACAAAGTTCGTATCGGATGGATCAATTTAGTTGAAATAGACAGTTCTTGCATGAAAACTCATTCCTGGTAGAACTTCATAGCAAAGTACAAAGTTCGTATCGGATGGACGAATTAAGTTGAAATAGACAGTTTTTGCATGAAAACTCATTCCTGGTGGAACTTCATAGCAAAGTACAAAGTTCGTTTTGGATGGATCAATTTAGTTGAAATAGACAGTTTTTGCATGAAAACTCATTCCTGGTGGAACTTCATAGCAAAGTACAAAGTTCGAATCGGATGGACAAAGTTAGTTGAAATAGACAGTTTTTGCATAAAAACTCATTCCTGGTGGAACTTCATAGCAAAGTACAAAGTTCGTTTTGGATGGACAAAGTTAGTTGAAATAGACAGTTCTTGCATGAAAACTCATTCCTGGTAGAACTTCATAGCAAAGTACAAAGTTCGTATCGGATGGACGAATTAAGTTGAAATAGACAGTTTTTGCATGAAAACTCATTTCTGGTGGAACTTCATAGCAAAGTACAAAGTTCGTATCGGATGGATCAATTTAGTTGAAATAGACAGTTTTTGCATGAAAACTCATTCCTGGTGGAACTTCATAGCAAAGTACAAAGTTCGTATCGGATGGATCAATTTAGTTGAAATAGACAGTTTTTGCATGAAAACTCATTCCTGGTGGAACTTCATAGCAAAGTACAAAGTTCGTATCGGATGGATCAATTTAGTTGAAATAGACAGTTTTTGCATGAAAACTCATTCCTGGTGGAACTTCATAGCAAAGTACAAAGTTCGTTTTGGATGGACAAAGTTAGTTGAAATAGACAGTTTTTGCATGAAAACTCATTCCTGGTGGAACTTCATAGCAAAGTACAAAGTTCGTTTTGGATGGATCAATTTAGTTGAAATAGACAGTTTTTGCATGAAAACTCATTCCTGGTGGAACTTCATAGCAAAGTACAAAGTTCGTATCGGATGGATCAATTTAGTTGAAATAGACAGTTTTTGCATGAAAACTCATTCCTGGTGGAACTTCATAGCAAAGTACAAAGTTCGTTTTGGATGGACAAAGTTAGTTGAAATAGACAGTTTTTGCATGAAAACTCATTCCTGGTGGAACTTCATAGCAAAGTACAAAGTTCGTATCGGATGGATCAATTTAGTTGAAATAGACAGTTTTTGCATGAAAACTCATTCCTGGTGGAACTTCATAGCAAAGTACAAAGTTCGTTTTGGATGGACAAAATTAGTTGAAATAGACAGTTTTTGCATGAAAACTCATTCCTGGTGGAACTTCATAGCAAAGTACAAAGTTCGTATTGGATGGATCAATTTAGTTGAAATAGACAGTTTTTGCATGAAAACTCATTCCTGGTGGAACTTCATAGCAAAGTACAAAGTTCGTTTTGGATGGACAAAGTTAGTTGAAATAGACAGTTTTTGCATGAAAACTCATTCCTGGTGGAACTTCATAGCAAAGTACAAAGTTCGTATCGGATGGATCAATTTAGTTGAAATAGACAGTTTTTGCATGAAAACTCATTTCTGGTGGAACTTCATAGCAAAGAACAAAGTTCGTTTTGGATGGATCAATTTAGTTGAAATAGACAGTTTTTGCATGAAAACTCATTCCTGGTGGAACTTCATAGCAAAGTACAAAGTTCGTTTTGGATGGATCAATTTAGTTGAAATAGACAGTTTTTGCATGAAAACTCATTCCTGGTGGAACTTCATAGCAAAGTACAAAGTTCGTTTTGGATGGATCAATTTAGTTGAAATAGACAGTTTTTGCATGAAAACTCATTCCTGGTGGAACTTCATAGCAAAGTACAAAGTTCGTTTTGGATGGATCAATTTAGTTGAAATAGACAGTTTTTGCATGAAAACTCATTCCTGGTGGAACTTCATAGCAAAGTACAAAGTTCGTTTTGGATGGATCAATTTAGTTGAAATAGACAGTTTTTGCATGAAAACTCATTCCTGGTGGAACTTCATAGCAAAGTACAAAGTTCGTTTTGGATGGATCAATTTAGTTGAAATAGACAGTTTTTGCATGAAAACTCATTCCTGGTGGAACTTCATAGCAAAGTACAAAGTTCGTTTTGGATGGATCAATTTAGTTGAAATAGACAGTTTTTGCATGTAAACTCATTCCTGGTGGAACTTCATAGCAAAGTACAAAGTTCGTTTTGGATGGACAAAGTTAGTTGAAATAGACAGTTCTTGCATGAAAACTCATTCCTGGTAGAACTTCATAGCAAAGTACAAAGTTCGTATCGGATGGATCAATTTAGTTAAAATAGACAGTTTTTGCATGAAAACTCATTCCTGGTGGAACTTCATAGCAAAGTACAAAGTTCGTTTTGCATGGACAAAGTTAGTTGAAATAGACAGTTTTTGCATGAAAACTCATTCCTGGTGGAACTTCATAGCAAAGTACAAAGTTCGTTTTGGATGGACAAAGTTAGTTGAAATACAGTTTTTGCATAAAAACTCATTCCTGGTGGAACTTCATAGCAAAGTACAAAGTTCGTTTTGGATGGATCAATTTAGTTGAAATAGACAGTTCTTGCATGAAAACTCATTCCTGGTAGAACTTCATAGCAAAGTACAAAGTTCGTTTTAGATGGACAAAGTTAGTTGAAATAGACAGTTTTTGCATGAAAACTCATTCCTGGTGGAACTTCATAGCAAAGTACAAAGTTCGTTTTGGATGGACGAATTAAGTTAAAATAGACAGTTTTTGCATGAAAACTCATTCCTGGTGGAACTTCATAGCAAAGTACAAAGTTCGTTTTGGATGGATCAATTTAGTTGAAATAGACAGTTTTTGCATGAAAACTCATTCCTGGTGGAACTTCATAGCAAAGTACAAAGTTCGTTTTGGATGGACAAAGTTAGTTGAAATAGACAGCTTTTGCATAAAAACTCATTCCTGGTGGAACTTCATAGCAAAGTACAAAGTTCGTTTTGGATGGATCAATTTAGTTGAAATAGACAGTTTTTGCATGAAAACTCATTCCTGGTGGAACTTCATAGCAAAGTACAAAGTTCGTTTTGGATGGACAAAGTTAGTTGAAATAGACAGTTTTTGCATAAAAACTCATTCCTGGTGGAACTTCATAGCAAAGTACAAAGTTCGTTTTGGATGGATCAATTTAGTTGAAATAGACAGTTTTTGCATGAAAACTCATTCCTGGTGGAACTTCATAGCAAAGTACAAAGTTCGTTTTGGATGGACAAAGTTAGTTGAAATAGACAGTTTTTGCATGAAAACTCATTCCTGGTGGAACTTCATAGCAAAGTACAAAGTTCGTTTTGGATGGACGAATTAAGTTAAAATAGACAGTTTTTGCATGAAAACTCATTCCTGGTGGAACTTCATAGCAAAGTACAAAGTTCGAATCAGATGGACGAATTAAGTTGAAATAGACAGTTTTTGCATGAAAACTCATTCCTGGTGGAACTTCATAGCATAGTACAAAGTTCGAATCAGATGGACGAATTAAGTTGAAATAGACAGTTTTTGCATGAAAACTCATTCCTGGTAGAACTTCATAGCAAAGTACAAAGTTCGTTTTAGATGGACAAAGTTAGTTGAAATAGACAGTTTTTGCATGAAAACTCATTCCTGGTGGAACTTCATAGCAAAGTACAAAGTTCGTTTTGGATGGATCAATTTAGTTGAAATAGACAGTTTTTGCATGAAAACTCATTCCTGGTGGAACTTCATAGCAAAGTACAAAGTTCGTTTTGGATGGACAAAGTTAGTTGAAATAGACAGTTTTTGCATAAAAACTCATTCCTGGTGGAACTTCATAGCAAAGTACAAAGTTCGTTTTGGATGGATCAATTTAGTTGAAATAGACAGTTTTTGCATGAAAACTCATTCCTGGTGGAACTTCATAGCAAAGTACAAAGTTCGTTTTGGATGGATCAATTTAGTTGAAATAGACAGTTTTTGCATGAAAACTCATTCCTGGTGGAACTTCATAGCAAAGTACAAAGTTCGTTTTGGATGGATCAATTTAGTTGAAATAGACAGTTTTTGTATGAAAACTCATTCCTGGTGGAACTTCATAGCAAAGTACAAAGTTCGTTTTGGATGGATCAATTTAGTTGAAATAGACAGTTCTTGCATGAAAACTCATTCCTGGTAGAACTTCATAGCAAAGTACAAAGTTCGTATCGGATGGACGAATTAAGTTGAAATAGACAGTTTTTGTATGAAAACTCATTCCTGGTGGAACTTCATAGCAAAGTACAAAGTTCGTTTTGGATGGACAAAGTTAGTTGAAATAGACAGTTTTTGCATGAAAACTCATTCCTGGTGGAACTTCATAGCAAAGTACAAAGTTCGTTTTGGATGGACGAATTAAGTTGAAATAGACAGTTTTTGTATGAAAACTCATTCCTGGTGGAACTTCATAGCAAAGTACAAAGTTCGAATCAGATGGACGAATTAAGTTGAAATAGACAGTTTTTGCATAAAAACTCATTCCTGGTGGAACTTCATAGCAAAGTACAAAGTTCGTTTTGGATGGATCAATTTAGTTGAAATAGACAGTTCTTGCATGAAAACTCATTCCTGGTAGAACTTCATAGCAAAGTACAAAGTTCGTTTTAGATGGACAAAGTTAGTTGAAATAGACAGTTTTTGCATGAAAACTCATTCCTGGTGGAACTTCATAGCAAAGTACAAAGTTCGTTTTGGATGGACAAAGTTAGTTGAAATAGACAGTTTTTGCATAAAAACTCATTCCTGGTGGAACTTCATAGCAAAGTACAAAGTTCGAATCAGATGGACGAATTAAGTTGAAATAGACAGTTTTTGTATGAAAACTCATTCCTGGTGGAACTTCATAGCAAAGTACAAAGTTCGTTTTGGATGGACAAAGTTAGTTGAAATAGACAGTTTTTGCATGAAAACTCATTCCTGGTGGAACTTCATAGCAAAGTACAAAGTTCGTTTTGGATGGACGAATTAAGTTGAAATAGACAGTTTTTGTATGAAAACTCATTCCTGGTGGAACTTCATAGCAAAGTACAAAGTTCGTTTTGGATGGACGAATTAAGTTGAAATAGACAGTTTTTGCATGAAAACTCATTCCTGGTGGAACTTCATAGCAAAGTACAAAGTTCGTTTTGGATGGACAAAATTAGTTGAAATAGACAGTTTTTGCATGAAAACTCATTCCTGGTGGAACTTCATAGCAAAGTACAAAGTTCGAATCAGATGGATGAATTAGGTTAAAATAGACAGTTTTTGCATGAAAACTCATTCCTGGTGGAACTTCATAGCAAAGTACAAAGTTCGTTTTGGATGGACGAATTAAGTTGAAATAGACAGTTTTTGCATGAAAACTCATTTCTGGTGGAACTTCATAGCAAAGAACAAAGTTCGTTTTGGATGGATCAATTTAGTTAAAATAGACAGTTTTTGCATGAAAACTCATTCCTGGTGGAACTTCATAGCAAAGTACAAAGTTCGTTTTGGATGGATCAATTTAGTTGAAATAGACAGTTTTTGCATGAAAACTCATTCCTGGTGGAACTTCATAGCAAAGTACAAAGTTCGTATCGGATGGATCAATTTAGTTGAAATAGACAGTTTTTGCATGTAAACTCATTCCTGGTGGAACTTCATAGCAAAGTACAAAGTTCGTTTTGGATAGACAAAGTTAGTTGAAATAGACAGTTTTTGCATGAAAACTCATTCCTGGTGGAACTTCATAGCAAAGTACAAAGTTCGTTTTGGATAGACAAAGTTAGTTGAAATAGACAGTTTTTGCATGAAAACTCATGCCTGGTGGAACTTCATAGCAAAGTACAAAGTTCGTTTTGGATGGATCAATTTAGTTGAAATAGACAGTTTTTGCATAAAAACTCATTCCTGGTGGAACTTCATAGCAAAGTACAAAGTTCGTTTTGGATGGACAAAGTTAGTTGAAATAGACAGTTTTTGTATGAAAACTCATTCCTGGTAGAACTTCATAGCAAAGTACAAAGTTCGTTTTAGATGGACAAAGTTAGTTGAAATAGACAGTTTTTGCATGAAAACTCATTCCTGGTGGAACTTCATAGCAAAGTACAAAGTTCGTTTTGGATGGACAAAGTTAGTTGAAATAGACAGTTTTTGCATGAAAACTCATTCCTGGTGGAACTTCATAGCAAAGTACAAAGTTCGTTTTGGATGGATCAATTTAGTTGAAATAGACAGTTTTTGCATGAAAACTCATTCCTGTAGAACTTCATAGCAAAGTACAAAGTTCGTTTTGGATGGATCAATTTAGTTGAAATAGACAGTTTTTGCATAAAAACTCATTCCTGGTGGAACTTCATAGCAAAGTACAAAGTTCGTTTTGGATGGACAAAGTTAGTTGAAATAGACAGTTTTTGTATGAAAACTCATTCCTGGTAGAACTTCATAGCAAAGTACAAAGTTCGTTTTAGATGGACAAAGTTAGTTGAAATAGACAGTTTTTGCATGAAAACTCATTCCTGTAGAACTTCATAGCAAAGTACAAAGTTCGTTTTGGATGGATCAATTTAGTTGAAATAGACAGTTTTTGCATAAAAACTCATTCCTGGTGGAACTTCATAGCAAAGTACAAAGTTCGTTTTGGATGGACAAAGTTAGTTGAAATAGACAGTTTTTGTATGAAAACTCATTCCTGGTAGAACTTCATAGCAAAGTACAAAGTTCGTTTTGGATGGACAAAGTTAGTTGAAATAGACAGTTTTTGCATGAAAACTCATTCCTGGTGGAACTTCATAGCAAAGTACAAAGTTCGTTTTGGATAGACAAAGTTAGTTGAAATAGACAGTTTTTGCATGAAAACTCATTCCTGGTGGAACTTCATAGCAAAGTACAAAGTTCGTTTTGGATGGATCAATTTAGTTGAAATAGACAGTTTTTGCATAAAAACTCATTCCTGGTGGAACTTCATAGCAAAGTACAAAGTTCGTTTTGGATGGACAAAGTTAGTTGAAATAGACAGTTTTTGTATGAAAACTCATTCCTGGTAGAACTTCATAGCAAAGTACAAAGTTCGTTTTGGATGGACAAAGTTAGTTGAAATAGACAGTTTTTGTATGAAAACTCATTCCTGGTAGAACTTCATAGCAAAGTACAAAGTTCGTTTTAGATGGACAAAGTTAGTTGAAATAGACAGTTTTTGCATGAAAACTCATTCCTGGTGGAAACTTCATAGCAAAGTACAAAGTTCGTTTTGGATGGACAAAGTTAGTTGAAATAGACAGTTTTTGCATGAAAACTCATTCCTGGTGGAACTTCATAGCAAAGTACAAAGTTCGTTTTGGATGGATCAATTTAGTTGAAATAGACAGTTTTTGCATGAAAACTCATTCTGGTGGAACTTCATAGCAAAGTACAAAGTTCGTTTTGGATGGACAAAGTTAGTTGAAATAGAAAATTTTTGCATGAAAACTCATTCCTGGTGGAACTTCATAGCAAAGTACAAAGTTCGTTTTGGATGGATCAATTTAGTTGAAATAGACAGTTTTTGCATGAAAACTCATTCCTGGTGGAACTTCATAGCAAAGTACAAAGTTCGTTTTGGATGGACAAATTAAGTTGAAATAGACAGTTTTTGCATGAAAACTCATTCCTGGTGGAACTTCATAGCAAAGTACAAAGTTCGTTTTGGATGGACAAAGTTAGTTGAAATAGACAGTTTTTGCATGAAAACTCATTCCTGGTGGAACTTCATAGCAAAGTACAAAGTTCGTTTTGGATGGATCAATTTAGTTGAAATAGACAGTTTTTGCATGAAAACTCATTCCTGGTGGAACTTCATAGCAAAGTACAAAGTTCGTTTTGGATGGACAAAGTTAGTTGAAATAGACAGTTTTTGCATGAAAACTCATTCCTGGTGGAACTTCATAGCAAAGTACAAAGTTCGAATCGGATGGACAAAGTTAGTTGAAATAGACAGTTTTTGCATAAAAACTCATTCCTGGTGGAACTTCATAGCAAAGTACAAAGTTCGTTTTGGATGGATCAATTTAGTTGAAATAGACAGTTCTTGCATGAAAACTCATTCCTGGTAGAACTTCATAGCAAAGTACAAAGTTCGTATCGGATGGACGAATTAAGGTTGAAATAGACAGTTTTTGCATGAAAACTCATTTCTGGTGGAACTTCATAGCAAAGAACAAAGTTCGTTTTGGATGGATCAATTTAGTTGAAATAGACAGTTTTTGCATGAAAACTCATTCCTGGTGGAACTTCATAGCAAAGTACAAAGTTCGTTTTGGATGGATCAATTTAGTTGAAATAGACAGTTTTTGCATGAAAACTCATTCCTGGTGGAACTTCATAGCAAAGTACAAAGTTCGTTTTGGATGGACAAAATTAGTTGAAATAGACAGTTTTTGCATGAAAACTCATTCCTGGTGGAACTTCATAGCAAAGTACAAAGTTCGTATCGGATGGATCAATTTAGTTGAAATAGACAGTTTTTGCATGAAAAACTCATTCCTGGTGGAACTTCATAGCAAAGTACAAAGTTCGTTTTGGATGGACAAAGTTAGTTGAAATAGACAGTTTTTGCATGAAAACTCATTCCTGGTGGAACTTCATAGCAAAGTACAAAGTTCGTATCGGATGGATCAATTTAGTTGAAATAGACAGTTTTTGCATGAAAACTCATTCCTGGTAGAACTTCATAGCAAAGAACAAAGTTCGTTTTGGATGGATCAATTTAGTTGAAATAGACAGTTTTTGCATGAAAACTCATTCCTGGTGGAACTTCATAGCAAAGTACAAAGTTCGTTTTGGATGGATCAATTTAGTTGAAATAGACAGTTTTTGCATGAAAACTCATTCCTGGTGGAACTTCATAGCAAAGTACAAAGTTCGTTTTGGATGGATCAATTTAGTTGAAATAGACAGTTTTTGCATGAAAACTCATTCCTGGTGGAACTTCATAGCAAAGTACAAAGTTCGTTTTGGATGGACAAAGTTAGTTGAAATAGACAGTTCTTGCATGAAAACTCATTCCTGGTAGAACTTCATAGCAAAGTACAAAGTTCGTATCGGATGGATCAATTTAGTTGAAATAGACAGTTTTTGCATGAAAACTCATTCCTGGTGGAACTTCATAGCAAAGAACAAAGTTCGTTTTGGATGGATCAATTTAGTTGAAATAGACAGTTTTTGCATGAAAACTCATTCCTGGTGGAACTTCATAGCAAAGTACAAAGTTCGTTTTGGATGGAAAAAGTTAGTTGAAATAGACAGTTTTTACATGAAAACTCATTCCTGGTGGAACTTCATAGCAAAGTACAAAGTTCGTTTTGGATGGACAAAGTTAGTTGAAATACAGTTTTTGCATAAAAAACTCATTCCTGGTGGAACTTCATAGCAAAGTACAAAGTTCGTTTTGGATGGACAAAGTTAGTTGAAATAGACAGTTTTTACATGAAAACTCATTCCTGGTGGAACTTCATAGCAAAGTACAAAGTTCGTTTTGGATGGACAAAGTTAGTTGAAATACAGTTTTTGCATAAAAACTCATTCCTGGTGGAACTTCATAGCAAAGTACAAAGTTCGTTTTGGATGGATCAATTTAGTTGAAATAGACAGTTTTTGCATGAAAACTCATTCCTGGTGGAACTTCATAGTAAAGTACAAAGTTCGTTTTGGATGGATCAA